>NC_091207.1:10446338-10746338 GCF_040958095.1 Procambarus clarkii
GACTTACCACTACACCACGGAGACTTACCACTATACCACGGAGACTTACCACTACACCACGGAGACTTACCACTATACCACGGAGACTTACCACTACACCACGGAGACTTACCACTATACCACGGAGACTTACCACTACACCACGGAGACTTACCACTACACCACGGAGACTTACCACTACACCACGGAGACTTACCACTACACCACGGAGACTTACCACTACACCATGGAGACTTACCACTACACCACGGAGACTTACCACTACACCACGGAGACTTACCACTACACCATGGAGACTTACCACTATACCACGGAGACTTACCACTACACCACGGAGACTTACCACTACACCACGGAGACTTACCACTACACCACGGAGACTTACCACTACACCACGGAGACTTACCACTACACCACGGAGACTTACCACTACACCACGGAGACTTACCACTATACCACGGAGACTTACCACTACACCACGGAGACTTACCACTACACCATGGAGACTTACCACTATACCACGGAGACTTACCACTACACCACGGAGACTTACCACTACACCACGGAGACTTACCACTACACCACGGAGACTTACCACTACACCACGGAGACTTACCACTACACCATGGAGACTTACCACTATACCACGGAGACTTACCACTACACCACGGAGACTTACCACTACACCACGGAGACTTACCACTACACCACGGAGACTTACCACTACACCACGGAGACTTACCACTACACCACGGAGACTTACCACTACACCATGGAGACTTACCACTATACCACGGAGACTTACCACTACACCACGGAGACTTACCACTACACCACGGAGACTTACCACTACACCACGGAGACTTACCACTACACCACGGAGACTTACCACTACACCACGGAGACTTACCACTACATCACGGAGACTTACCACTACACCACGGAGACTTACCACTACACCACGGAGACTTACCACTACACCACGGAGACTTACCACTACACCACGGAGACTTACCACTACACCACGGAGACTTACCACTACACCACGGAGACTTACCACTACACCATGGAGACTTACCACTATACCACGGAGACTTACCACTACACCACGGAGACTTACCACTACACCACGGAGACTTACCACTACACCACGGAGACTTACCACTACACCACGGAGACTTACCACTACACCACGGAGACTTACCACTACATCACGGAGACTTACCACTACACCACGGAGACTTACCACTACACCACGGAGACTTACCACTACACCACGGAGACTTACCACTACACCACGGAGACTTACCACTACACCACGGAGACTTACCACTACACCACGGAGACTTACCACTACACCACGGAGACTTACCACTACACCACGGAGACTTACCACTACACCACGGAGACTTACCACTACACCACGGAGACTTACCACTACACCACGGAGACTTACCACTACACCACGGAGACTTACCACTACACCACGGAGACTTACCACTACACCACGGAGACTTACCACTACACCACGGAGACTTACCACTACACCACGGAGACTTACCACTACACCACGGAGACTTACCACTACACCACGGAGACTTACCACTACACCACGGAGACTTACCACTACACCACGGAGACTTACCACTACACCACGGAGACTTACCACTACACCACGGAGACTTACCACTACACCACGGAGACTTACCACTACACCACGGAGACTTACCACTACACCACGGAGACTTACCACTACACCACGGAGACTTACCACTACACCACGGAGACTTACCACTACACCACGGAGACTTATCACTACACCACGGAGACTTACCACTACACCACGGAGACTTACCACTACACCACGGAGACTTACCACTACACCACGGAGACTTACCACTACACCACGGAGACTTACCACTACACCACGGAGACTTACCACTACACCACGGAGACTTATCACTACACCACGGAGACTTACCACTATACCACGGAGCTCCTGTGATGGTTGTAAGGATCTCACCTAATGTGACTGCTACCTGAAATACGGCCACAGTTCTTATAAGTTCATTTATGATACAGTGTACTCTGTTAAATAAGTGTCTATTAGACAAATATGATACAAATAATTCTTTCTAAGAATTATTATATTCTATATATATATATATATATGTGTGTATATCACGAAAATAAACACGTGATTAAGAATGTGACAATGTCAGACCACGGAGGAAAAATGAAACAGGAAATTTCCTTAAGTACTTTCGTATATTAAATACATCTTCAGAAGGTCACGAACCTTCTGAAGATGTATTTAATATACGAAAGTACTTAAGGAAATTTCCTGTTTCATTTTTCCTCCGTGGTCTGACATTGTCATATATATATATATATATATATATATATATATATATATATATATATATATATATATATATATATATATATATATATATATATAATACATATACACAATACATACTCTAGTTTTGCTTATTTACTATTATAAAATAATTAAATTTTCTTCAATTTCTTTACTTATTTACTTCGTTACTTTGTGTGAACCTGTTACAGGTGCAATTATTCAGTTCCTTTAAGTTATTATATTCTTCATTTTGATGAACAAATCTTCAAGAAATGGTGACTAATGACATGCTTAAAGCATGATGACCAGACCACACACTAGAAGGTGAAGGGACGACGACGTTTCGGTCCGTCCTGGACCATTCTCAAGTCGACTGAGAATGGTCCAGGACGGACCGAAACGTCGTCGTCGTCCCTTCACCTTCTAGTGTGTGGTCTGGTCATCATACTTCAGCCCCGTTATTGTGACTCATCGCCTGCATGCTTAAAGCATTTCCACAAAATTTAATTTACTTGCTTGTTATTTTTTTTAAATGTACCTTGTTAAGGTGTAAATTATAAGAGAATGGTCAGCATATATTTACATTACTAATTTGTAAATCCAGAACATTGCCATTGTGTATTATTGTAAAATATTGACCGACAATTACAAGCTACTTCATAACTGCTTCCTTGGGCATATTCTGCCATCAATAACAGTCTCCGTGGTGTAGTGGTAAGACACTCGCCTGGCGTTCCGCGAGCGCTATGTCATGGGTTCGTATCCTGGCCGGGGAGGATTTACTGGGCGCAATTCCTTAACTGTAGCCTGTGTTTAACGCAACAGTAAAATGTGTACTTGGTTGTAACAAGGATTCTTCGCGGCGGGGATCGTATTCCAGGGACCATAGGATTAAGGACTTGCCCGAAACGCTACGCGTACTAGTGGCTCTACAAGAATGTAACAACTCTTCTATATATCTCAAAAAAAAAAAACAAAAAAAAAATAGTTAGAAAGTCAGTTGCTTTAGCCTTCACTTAAGCAAGCCACAATAGTCTTCCTACTTGATTCTTTCTTTTTATAATTACTTTCTTGAAGTAAAAGTTTTACTACGTAAATCATAGATGAAAGTTGTGAAAGAATTGAAGCCATTTGTTCCACATCCTACAATTGATTTATTTTTAATAAATCAGATTAACTGAGTATGAAAAATTATCACCATTAAAAGATTTATTATTTTTGTCATATTTGACTGTCCCAAGTGCATATATACACACTTAATAATCTCACGATGGTGTAGTGAATTTTTTAGTAACCTCCTTGAAGTCTAGAGATCCCTAGTGCCTCTAGTTTTGACTTTTACCAGGTAATGAAACTCAATTTTTTTAAGCAAATGTTACATATGTTGACCAGACCACACACTAGAAATTGAAGGGACGACGACGTTTCGGTCCGTCCTGGACCATTCTCAAGTCGATCGGGACGTCGTCGTCCCTTCACCTTCTAGTGTGTGGTCTGGTCAACATACTTCAGCCACGTTATTGTGACTCATCGCCTGCAAATGTTACATATTTTGTCAACACTTTTAAAATTCCACTCTGTTGCAATACGAGTTTAATAAATGTATATCCTTCTTCCAACCCAAACAATGTAGATGGGGTTGTCCATGTGGGTAGTTAGGTGCTTGTATATTATATTACTGAGTAATGTAATAGTCATATTCCTTGTTAATGTATGTTCAACACATCCACACATCACACACACATACTCAATACAATTCCCAACCTGCACAGAAACATAGTTTAATGCCAAATATCACATACACAGGAATACATACATGGATATATGCATAATTCATATCCCAACCTACACGCAATGTTTAACTCAGCAAACACATTTTATACACACACACACACACATAATATGTGCATGTGGTTGGAATACGTTAAGTCAGACGAAGGTGGAGGCCAAAACCGTCAGTAGATTCAAAGCGTTATACGACAAAGAGTGCTGGGAAGACGGGACACCACGAGCGTAGCTCTCATCCTGTAACTACACTTAGGTAATTACACTTAGGTAATTACACACACACACACACACACACACACACACACACACACACACACACACACACACACACACACACACACACACACACTGCAATGGAATGCATTAGGAAGTGATGTGGTGGAGGCTGACTCCATACACAGTTTCAAGTGTAGATATGATAGAGCCCAATAGGCTCAGGAACCTGTACACCTCTTGATTGACAGTTGAGAGGCGGGACCAAAGAGCCAGAGCTCAACCCCCGCAAACACAACTAGGTGAGTACACTTCTCTCTCCCCCTCTCTCTTCCCCCCCCCCTCTATCTCTCTCATAGGGAGAAAGCATGACAAGAGATAAGACACTAACTCGGGGAAGCCATCGCAGGGAGACAAACATGGGAGGGACATACTCAGAGGATGGAGAGGGACAGGAAGCCTGGATCAGGGGAACACTCCAGCACATGTGGGAGGAATTCAGTGAAGGACTGAGGGTAATGAGGGAGACAGTAGCTAACCTGCAGGATGAACTGAGGGCAGCAAAAGAGGAGATAAGAAGCCTGAAGGAGACTCCCCCACATTACCAGACACAGACCGTCCCTCAGGAAGTTGGTGATGCTACTGTTGAGGGGATTACACAACAGCTCTCATTTGCAGAAATGCTTAAAAAGAGCCCTGAAGCTAGGTCTGCAGTTAGGGAAGTTGCCATGGAAGTGGCTTCTCAGGAAGCAGCTAGATGTATGAGCCAGATGATAGAGCGAAAAAGAGCAGTAGTAATAGTAGGCATTAAGAAGCAAACAGGGACCGGACGAGTGGAAAGGAGAGACAAGGACAAAAATGAAGTTAATGAAATCCCTAAAGGGATAAAGATGGAGAGGGCTGACCAAGATATTGAAAAGGTTTTCATACTTGGACGGTACAACAAGGACAGAGACCGTGTGATAAAGGTGGTATTCAAGAGCGAGAGAACAAAAAAGGACTTACTAGCAAGGAAGAGTGGACTAGCAAACGTACAGAGGTTCAAAAAGGTATTCCTGCAGAGGGATCTGACAAGGGACGAGAGACAGTGGGCAGCAGCTGCGAGGAGGGAGCGTAGGGAGAAAGAAAGGAACCAGGGAGCCACAACCCCGAGCCCTACAATCCCAGACGGGAGCGGGGAACCCTCCACAAGTGACTCAACAGACACAGTGAGAGAAGCACCTCCCCCATCCTCCACCCAATTGATGCCCTACCTCCCCCCCTCCCCAGGATCTCCCATCTCCCCCACCCCCAAGCCCTCCCTAATCCTTCATGCCCTCCCTTCTCCCCCACTCTCCACAGCCATCCCTTTTTCCTCATCCCCCACGGCACTCCTTATCCTCCAACCTCCCCCCCCCCAAGCCCTCCTTCTTTTTATGCTCCCCAAGCCCCCCACTCCCCCTCATTCCCCCCAAGCCCTCCCTTCTCCCATACCCCCCCCCCCCAAGCCTCCCTTCTCCAAGACTCTCCAAAGCCTCCCCCCCGCTCACCCACCCCCCCAAGCCCTCTTTTCTCCCCCCCCCCCAAACCCTTCCTCCTACTCCACCCTCCCCGTACCAGATCCTCCCAGCCCCCAAACACCCCAGATCCCCCAGCTCCGCCTTCATAGGCCCTCCCATCCTGGTCTCTCCCTGTTTCCCTGCTTCAGGGGAAGTAATAGGATCTGAGAAGGGACAGAAGAGAGTCAGCTTCAGGGTGATGTACTCGAACATAGATGGGATCACAAGCAAGACAAGTGAACTAAGGAAAAGAGCACAAGAAGTTAACCCAGATATAATCGGACTCACAGAAACAAAACTCTCAGGAATCATAACGAATGCGGTGTTTCCCCAGAACTACACTGTAATAAGGAAAGAGATGGAAGGACGGGAAGGAGGCGGAGTGGCCCTACTAATGAGAAAGGAATGGAGTTTCAAGGAGATGGTCATCCCGGGCTGTGAGGGCTTCAGAGACTACATAACAGGTACCATGACAATGGGAGGACCAAGAATAGTAGTAGCAGTAATATACAACCCTCCACCAAATGACAGGAGACCCAGTCAAGAGTATGAAAACAACATGGCAGTTAACACTATAATTGAGAAGGCAGCCTCTGCTGCCTGTAGAAATAGTTCCCATCTGCTCATCATGGGCGACTTCAATCACGGAAGGATAGATTGGGAGAACAAGGAACCGCATGGAGGCGAGGATACGTGGAGAGCCAAACTAATGGAGGTGGCGACATGAAACTTTCTAAGCCAACATGTCAGGGAACCCACAAGGATGAGAGGAAACGATGAACCAGCGAGACTCGACCTAGTCTTCACTCTGAACGACTCCGACATAAGAGAAATCGGCTATGAGGACCCAGTAGGAATGAGCGACCACAGTGTACTGGTGTTTGAGTACCTCATTGAGGAAGGGTTATTGAACTCGAGGAGGGATACTGAAAACAAAAAAAACTGGCATTCCGAAAAAGAAACTATGAGGAGTTAAGAAAATTCCTAACAGATATAGCATGGGAATCAGAGCTCAGGGGAAAGACGGCCCAAGACATGATGGACTTCATCACGCAGAAGTGCAAGGACGCAGCGAACAAGTTTGTCCCAGTCCAAAAGGAGAACAGAGAAATGAAGATGAGAAACCCATGGTTTAATCAGAGATGTAGGCTAGCTAAGCAGCAAAGTAAAAGGGCATGGAGAAACTATAGGAATAACAGGACACTGGAGAGCAGAGAAAGATACCATAATGCCAGGAATGAATATGTCAGGATGAGAAGAGAGGCAGAAAGACAATACGAAAATGACATCGCAAGCAAGGCAAAGACTCAGCCTAAATTGCTGCATAGCCACATCAGGAGAAAAACAACAGTAAAGGAATAGGTCACTGGAAACGGGAGACCTTCTGGAAAGCTGGAAGACAGCTAACGTAGTCCCAATATACAAGAAGGGTGACAAGCAAGAGGCACTGAACTACAGGCCAGTTTCCCTAACTTGTATACCATGCAAGGTGATGGAGAAGATCGTGAGGAAAAGGCTCGTAGAGCATCTGGAGGGAAATAGCTTTGTAACGCACCACCAACAAGGGTTCAGGGATGGTAAATCGTGCCTCAAAGGTTTAATAGAATTCTATGACCAGGCAACACAAATTAGGCAGGAAAGAGAAGCGTGGGTAGACTGCATTTTCCTGGACTGGCAGAAAGCCTTTGACACATTACCTCACAAAAGGCTGTTACAAAAATTGGAGCAGCAAGCAGTTTTTTTTTTTTTTTTTTTTTACAAGCAGGATTCAAAGGTAAGGTGCTCCAGTAGATGAGGGAGTACTTAAGCAACAGGAAACAGCGAATAACGGTGAGGGGGGAGACATCAGAGTGGCGAGATGTCACCAGCGGGGTCCCACAGGGCTCTGTACTTGGACCCATCCTGTTTCTATTATATGTAAACGATCTTCCGGAGGGTATAGACTCATTCCTTTCAATGTTTGCTGATGATGCAAAAATTACGAGACGAATCACGACGGATGAAGATAGACAGAGACATGATGACCTGGACAAACTGGAGGAATGGTCTAGAAAATGGCTGCTAAAGTTCAACTCAGGAAAGTGTAAAGTAATGAAATTAGGCGAAGGGAGCAGGAGGCTGAACACAAGGTACCATCTGGGAGGTGAAATCCTGCAAGAGTCAAATAGAGAGAAAGATCTGGGGGTTGATATCACACCGAACCTGTCCCCAGAGGCCCACATCAAGAGGATATCATCAGCGGCATATGCTAGACTGGCCAACATAAGAACTGCCTTCAGAAACTTGTGTAAGGAATCTTTCAGAACCCTGTATACCACTTATGTAAGACCAATCCTGGAGTATGCAGCTCCAGCCTGGAGTCCATACCTAGTTAAACACAAGACAAAGTTAGAGAAGATTCAGCGGTATGCCACCAGGCTCGTCCCGGAATTGAGAGGATTGAGCTACGAGGAAAGGCTAAAGGAGCTGAACCTCACATCCCTGGAAAACAAAAGAGTAAGGGGAGACATGATAACCACCTACAAAATTCTCAGGGGAATTGACAGGGTGGACAAAGACAAACTCTTCAGCACGGGTGGGACACGAACAAGGGGACACAGGTGGAAACTTAGTACCCAGATGAGCCACAGAGACGTTAGAAATAATTTTTTCAGTGTCAGAGTAGTTAATAAATGGAATGCATTAGGCAGTGATGTGGTGGAGGCTGACTCCATACACAGTTTCAAGTGTAGATATGATAGAGCCCAGTAGGCTCAGGAACCTGTACACCAGTTGATTGACAGTTGAGAGGCGGGACCAAAGAGCCAGAGCTCAACCCCCGCAAACACAAATAGGTGAGTACACTCTCACACACACATACAGCCCCCCACACCGCCTTGCGGGGGGTGGGGAGGGGGGGAAATGTTGAAAGATAGGAATCACACCAATAAAGAATAATTATTTGTGGTTCTTATCTGCCATACCCCCCACCCACTCCTCCCCCCCCCTAACCCTCCTCCCCCTATTTTAATCCCTTTCATAAACCACCAATTGTGCAGGTGGCCTCTATCACACTATCTTTTCCTTCCACCCCCTCTCCCCCCTCCCCCTGTACCATTCTTCCCCCCCCTGTACCATTCTTCCCTCCCCCTGTACCATTCTTCCCTCCCCCCTGTACCATTTCCCCCCCCCCTGTACCATTCTTCCCTCCCCCCTGTACCATTCTCCCCCCCCCTGTACCATTCTTCCCTCCCCCTGTACCATTCTTCCCTCCCCCTGTACCATTCTTCCCTCCCCCTGTACCATTCTTCCCTCCCCCTGTACCATTCTTCCCTCCCCCCTGTACCATTCTTCCCTCCCCCCTGTACCATTCTTCCCCCCCCCTGTACCATTCTTCCCCCCCCCCTGTATCATTCTTCCCTCCCCCCTGTACCATTCTTCCCTCCCCCTGTACCATTCTTCCCTCCCCCTGTACCATTCTTCCCTCCCCCTGTACCATTCTTCCCTCCCCCTGTACCATTCTTCCCTCCCCCCTGTACCATTCTTCCCTCCCCCTGTACCATTCTTCCCTCCCCCCTGTACCATTCTTCCCCTCCCCCTGTACCATTCTTCCCCCCCCCCTGTACCATTCTTCCCTCCCCCCTGTATCATTCTTCCCTCCCCCCTGTACCATTCTTCCCCCCCCCTGTACCATTCTTCCCTCCCCCCTGTACCATTCTTCCCCCCCTGTACCATTCTTCCCTCCCCCCTGCACCATTCTTTCCCCCCCCCCCCTGTACCATTCTTCCCTCCCCCCTGTACCATTCTTCCCTCCCCCTGTACCATTCTTCCCTCCCCCCTGTACCATTCTTCCCCCCCTGTACCATTCTTCCCTCCCCCTGTACCATTCTTCCCTCCCCCCTGTACCATTCTTCCCCCCCTGTACCATTCTTCCCCCCCCCCTGTACCATTCTTCCCTCCCCCTGTACCATTCTTCCCTCCCCCCTGTACCATTCTTCCCTCCCCCCTGTACCATTCTTCCCCCCCCTGTACCATTCTTCCCTCCCCCCTGTACCATTCTTCCCTCCCCCTGTACCATTCTTCCCTCCCCCTGTACCATTCTTCCCCCCCTGTACCATTCTTCCCTCCCCCCTGTACCATTCTTCCCCCCCCCTGTACCATTCTTCCCTCCCCCTGTACCATTCTTCCCTCCCCCTGTACCATTCTTCCCTCCCCCTGTACCATTCTTCCCTCCTCCTGTACCATTCTTCCCTCCCCCCTGTACCATTCTTCCCTCCCCCCTGTACCATTCTTCCCTCCCCCCTGTACCATTCTTCCCTCCCCCTGTACCATTCTTCCCTCCCCCCTGTACCATTCTTCCCTCCCCCTGTACCATTCTTCCCTCCCCCTGTACCATTCTTCCCTCCCCCTGTACCATTCATCCCCCCCCCGTACCATTCTTCCCTCCCCCTGTACCATTCTTCCCCCCCTGTACCATTCTTCCCCCCCTGTACCATTCTTCCCTCCCCCCTGTACCATTCTTCCCTCCCCCTGTACCATTCTTCCCTCCCCCTGTACCATTCTTCCCTCCCCCTGTACCATTCTTCCCTCCCCCTGTACCATTCTTCCCTCCCCCCTGTACCATTCTTCCCCCCCTGTACCATTCTTCCCTCCCCCTGTACCATTCTTCCCTCCCCCTGTACCATTCTTCCCTCCCCCCTGTACCATTCTTCCCCCCCCCTGTACCATTCTTCCCTCCCCCTGTACCATTCTTCCGCCCCCCTGTACCATTCTTCCCTCCCCTGTACCATTCTTCCCGCCCCCTGTACCATTCTTCCCCCCCCCTGTACCATTCTTCCCTCCCCCTGTACCATTCTTCCCCCCCCCTGTACCATTCTTCCCCCCCCCCTGTACCATTCTTCCCTCCCCCTGTACCATTCTTCCCTCCCCCTGTACCATTCTTCCCTCCCCCCTGTACCATTCTTCCCCCCTGTACCATTCTTCCCCCCCCTGTACCATTCTTCCCTCCCCCCTGTACCATTCTTCCCTCCCCCTGTACCATTCTTCCCTCCCCCTGTACCATTCTTCCCTCCCCCTGTACCATTCTTCCCTCCCCCTGTACCATTCTTCCCTCCCCCCTGTACCATTCTTCCCCCCCTGTACCATTCTTCCCTCCCCCTGTACCATTCTTCCCTCCCCCTGTACCATTCTTCCCCCCCTGTACCATTCTTCCCTCCCCCTGTACCATTCTTCCCTCCCCCTGTACCATTCTTCCCTCCCCCTGTACCATTCTTCCCTCCTCCTGTACCATTCTTCCCTCCCCCCTGTACCATTCTTCCCTCCCCCCTGTACCATTCTTCCCTCCCCCCTGTACCATTCTTCCCTCCCCCTGTACCATTCTTCCCTCCCCCCTGTACCATTCTTCCCTCCCCCTGTACCATTCTTCCCTCCCCCTGTACCATTCTTCCCTCCCCCTGTACCATTCTTCCCCCCCCCGTACCATTCTTCCCTCCCCCTGTACCATTCTTCCCCCCCCTGTACCATTCTTCCCCCCCTGTACCATTCTTCCCTCCCCCCTGTACCATTCTTCCCTCCCCCTGTACCATTCTTCCCTCCCCCTGTACCATTCTTCCCTCCCCCTGTACCATTCTTCCCTCCCCCTGTACCATTCTTCCCTCCCCCCTGTACCATTCTTCCCCCCCTGTACCATTCTTCCCTCCCCCTGTACCATTCTTCCCTCCCCCTGTACCATTCTTCCCTCCCCCCTGTACCATTCTTCCCCCCCCCTGTACCATTCTTCCCTCCCCCTGTACCATTCTTCCGCCCCCCTGTACCATTCTTCCCTCCCCTGTACCATTCTTCCCGCCCCCTGTACCATTCTTCCCCCCCCCCTGTACCATTCTTCCCTCCCCCTGTACCATTCTTCCCCCCCCCTGTACTATTCTTCCCCCCCCCCCTGTACCATTCTTCCCTCCCCCTGTACCATTCTTCCCTCCCCCTGTACCATTCTTCCCTCCCCCCTGTACCATTCTTCCCCCCTGTACCATTCTTCCCCCCCCTGTACCATTCTTCCCTCCCCCCTGTACCATTCTTCCCTCCCCCTGTACCATTCTTCCCTCCCCCTGTACCATTCTTCCCTCCCCCTGTACCATTCTTCCCTCCCCCTGTACCATTCTTCCCTCCCCCCTGTACCATTCTTCCCCCCCTGTACCATTCTTCCCTCCCCCTGTACCATTCTTCCCTCCCCCTGTACCATTCTTCCCTCCCCCTGTACCATTCTTCCCTCCCCCCTGTACCATTCTTCCCCCCCCCCTGTACCATTCTTCCCTCCCCCTGTACCATTCTTCCGCCCCCCTGTACCATTCTTCCCTCCCCTGTACCATTCTTCCCGCCCCCTGTACCATTCTTCCCCCCCCCTGTACCATTCTTCCCTCCCCCTGTACCATTCTTCCCCCCCCCTGTACCATTCTTCCCCCCCCCCTGTACCATTCTTCCCTCCCCCTGTACCATTCTTCCCTCCCCCTGTACCATTCTTCCCTCCCCCCTGTACCATTCTTCCCCCCTGTACCATTCTTCCCCCCCCTGTACCATTCTTCCCTCCCCCCTGTACCATTCTTCCCTCCCCCCTGTACCATTCTTCCCCCCCCTGTACCATTCTTCCCCCCCTGTACCATTCTTCCCTCCCCCTGTACCATTCTTCCCCCCCCTGTACCATTCTTCCCTCCCCCTGTACCATTCTTCCCTCCCCCTGTACCATTCTTCCCTCCCCCCTGTACCATTCTTCCCTCCCCCTGTACCATTCTTCCCTCCCCCTGTACCATTCTCCCCCCCCCCCTGTACCATTCTTCCCTCCCCCCTGTACCATTCTTCCCCCCCCTGTACCATTCTTCCCTCCCCCTGTACCATTCTTCCCTCCCCCTGTACCATTCTTCCCTCCCCCTGTACCATTCTTCCCTCCTCCTGTACCATTCTTCCCTCCCCCCTGTACCATTCTTCCCTCCCCCCTGTACCATTCTTCCCTCCCCCCTGTACCATTCTTCCCTCCCCCTGTACCATTCTTCCCTCCCCCCTGTACCATTCTTCCCTCCCCCTGTACCATTCTTCCCTCCCCCTGTACCATTCTTCCCTCCCCCTGTACCATTCTTCCCCCCCCCGTACCATTCTTCCCTCCCCCTGTACCATTCTTCCCCCCCCCTGTACCATTCTTCCCCCCCTGTACCATTCTTCCCTCCCCCCTGTACCATTCTTCCCTCCCCCTGTACCATTCTTCCCTCCCCCTGTACCATTCTTCCCTCCCCCTGTACCATTCTTCCCTCACCCTGTACCATTCTCCCCCCCCCCTGTACCATTCTTCCCTCCCCCTGTACCATTCTTCCGCCCCCCTGTACCATTCTTCCCTCCCCTGTACCATTCTTCCCTCCCCCTGTACCATTCTTCCCCCCCCCTGTACCATTCTTCCCTCCCCCTGTACCATTCTTCCCCCCCCCCCTGTACCATTCTTCCCTCCCCCTGTACCATTCTTCCCTCCCCCTGTACCATTCTTCCCTCCCCCCTGTACCATTCTTCCCCCCTGTACCATTCTTCCCCCCCCTGTACCATTCTTCCCTCCCCCCTGTACTATTCTTCCCTCCCCCCTGTACCATTCTTCCTTCCCCCTGTACCATTCTTCCCCCCCTGTACCATTCTTCCCTCCCCCTGTACCATTCTTCCCCCCCTGTACCATTCTTCCCTCCCCCTGTACCATTCTTCCCTCCCCCTGTACCATTCTTCCCTCCCCCCTGTACCATTCTTCCCTCCCCCTGTACCATTCTTCCCTCCCCCTGTACCATTCTCCCCCCCCCTGTACCATTCTTCCCTCCCCCTGTACCATTCTTCCCTCCCCCTGTACCATTCTTCCCCCCCCCTGTACCATTCTCCCCCCCCCTGTACCATTCTTCCCTCCCCCCTGTACCATTCTTCCCCCCCCCCCTGTACCATTCTTCCCCCCTCCCCGTACCATTCTTCCGCCCCCCCCCTGTACCATTCTTCCGCCCCCCCTGTACCCACTACTGTACCTGCACTAGACAACTTTGGTTACTCTGGAGGATGTGTTACATAGAGGGGTCAGCGGACTTGTACTGAGAGGCAGTAGAGGACAGTCACTCACATGGCAGCAGTTCGAATCCCAGTCACACACACCGGCCCCCCCCCCTGTCCCCCTGCTCCCCTAGGGGAGGGGGGGACGCAGGTGTGGGCAGGGAGGCAGGTGTGTGAGACACGTGTGCCTCCACACGTGTCAGGAGGGAGCGGCTCAAGTTACCTACGGTTGTAAGGGGTCGGGGGGGGGGGGCAGGGGCAGGCAGCAAGGGGTGGGGGGGGGGGGGGCAGGGGTAGGCAGCAAGGGGTGGGGGGGGGCCGGGACAGGCAGCAAGGGGTGGGGGGCCGGGACAAGCAGCAAGGGGAGGGGGGCTGGGACAGGCAGCAAGGGGTGGGAGGGGCCGGGACAGGCAGCATGGGGTGGGGGGGCTGGGACAGGCAGCAAGGGGTGGGGGGGGCAAGGGCAGGCAGCAAGGGGTGGGGGGGGCCGGGACAGGCAGCAAGGGGTGGTGGGGCTGGGACAGGCAGCAAGGGGTGGGGGGGCTGGGACAGGCAGGAAAGGGTGGGGGGGGGCTGGGACAGGCAGCAAGGGGTGGGGGGGCAGGGGCAGGCAGCAAGGGGTGGGGGGGGGGCTGGGACAGGCAGTAAGGGGTGGGGGGGCTGGGACAGGCAGCAAGGGGTGGGGGGGGCTGGGACAGGCAGCAAGGGGTGGGGGGGCCGGGACAGGCAGTAAGGGGTGGGGGGGCCGGGACAGGCAGCAAAGGGTGGGGGGGCTGGGACAGGCAGCAAGGGGTGGGGGGGCTAGGACAGGCAGCAAGGGGTTGGGGGGGCTGAAACAGGCAGTAAGGGGTGGGGGGGCTGGGACAGGCAGCAAGGGGTGGGGGGGTTGGGAAAGGCAGTAAGGGGTGGGGGGGGGTCGGGACAGGCAGCAAGGGCTGGACGGGGCTGGGACAGGCAGCAAGGGGTGGGGGGGCTGGGAAAGGCAGTAAGGGGTGGGGGGAGCCGGGAGAGGCAGCAAGGGGTGGGGGGGCTGGGAAAGGCAGCAAGGCGTGGTGGGGGCTGGGACAGGCAGCAAGGGGTGGGGGGGGCTGGGACAGGCAGCAAGGGGTGGGGGGGGGCTGGGACAGGCAGCAAGGGGTGGGGGGGGGCTGGGACAGGCAGCAAGGGGTGGGGGGGACGGGACAGGCAGCAAGGGGTGGGGGGGGCTGGGACAGGCTGCAAGGGGTGGGAAGGACTGGGACAGACAGCAAGGGGTGGGGGGGCTGGGACAGGCAGCAAGGGGAGGGGGCGCTGGGACAGGCAGCAAGGGGTGGGGGGAGCCGGGAGAGGCAGCAAGGGGTGGGGGGGCTGGGAAAGGCAGCAAGGCGTGGTGGGGGCTGGGACAGGCAGCAAGGGGTGGGGGGGGGCTGGGACAGGCAGCAAGGGGTGGGGGGGGGCTGGGACAGGCAGCAAGGGGTGGGGGGGGGCTGGGACAGGCAGCAAGGGGTGGGGGGGCCGGGACAGGCAGCAAGGGGTGGGGGGGGCTGGGACAGGCTGCAAGGGGTGGGAAGGACTGGGACAGACAGCAAGGGGTGGGGGGGCTGGGACAGGCAGCAAGGGGAGGGGGCGCTGGGACAGGCAGCAAGGGGTGGGGGGCTGGGACAGGCAGCAAGGGGTGGGGGGGCTGGGACAGGCAGCAAGGGGTGGGGGGGCTGGGACAGGAAGCAAGGGATGGTGGAAGCTGGGACAGGCAGCAAGGGGTGGGGGGGGGGGCTGGGACAGGCAGCAAGGGGTGGGGGGGGGCTGGGACAGGCAGCAAGGGGTGGGGGGGCTGGGACAGGCAGTAAGGGGTGGGGGGGCTGGGACAGGCAGCAAGGGGTGGGGGGGGCTGGGACAGGCAGCAAGGGGTGGGGGGGGCCGGTACAGGCAGTAAGGGGTGGGGGGGCCGGGACAGGCAGCAAAGGGTGGGGGGGCTGGGACAGGCAGCAAGGGGTGGGGGGGCTAGGACAGGCAGCAAGGGGTTGGGGGGGCTGGGACAGGCAGTAAGGGGTGGGGGGGCTGGGACAGGCAGCAAGGGGTGGGGGGGTTGGGAAAGGCAGTAAGGGGTGGGGGGGGGGTCGGGACAGGCAGCAAGGGCTGGACGGGGCTGGGACAGGCAGCAAGGGGTGGGGGGGCTGGGAAAGGCAGTAAGGGGTGGGGGGAGCCGGGAGAGGCAGCAAGGGGTGGGGGGGCTGGGAAAGGCAGCAAGGCGTGGTGGGGGCTGGGACAGGCAGCAAGGGGTGGGGGGGGCTGGGACAGGCAGCAAGGGGTGGGGGGGGCTGGGACAGGCAGCAAGGGGTGGGGGGGGGCTGGGACAGGCAGCAAGGGGTGGGGGGGACGGAACAGGCAGCAAGGGGTGGGGGGGGCTGGGACAGGCTGCAAGGGGTGGGAAGGACTGGGACAGACAGCAAGGGGTGGGGGGGCTGGGACAGGCAGCAAGGGGAGGGGGCGCTGGGACAGGCAGCAAGGGGTGGGGGGCTGGGACAGGCAGCAAGGGGTGGGGGGGCTGGGACAGGCAGCAAGGGGTGGGGGGGCTGGGACAGGAAGCAAGGGATGGTGGAAGCTGGGACAGGCAGCAAGGGGTGGGGGGGGGCTGGGACAGGCAGCAAGGGGTGGGGGGGGGGCTGGGACAGGCAGCAAGGGGTGGTGGGTGCTGGGACAGGCAGCAAGGGGTGGGGGGGCTGGGACAGGCAGCAAGGGGTGGGGGGGTGGGACAGGCAGCAAGGGGTGGGGGGGCTGGGACAGGCAGCAAGGGGTGGGGGGGGCCGGGACAGGCAGCAAGGGGTGGGGGGCTGGGACAGGCAGCAAGGGGTGCGGGGCCGGGACAGGCAGCAAGGGGTGGGGGGGCTGGGACAGGCAGCAAGGGGTGGAGGGGGGGCCGGGACAGGCAGCAAGGTGTGGGGGGGCCGGGACAGGCAGCAATGGGTGGGGGGGCCGGGACAGGCAGCATTGGGTGGGGGGGGCCGGGACAGGCAGCAAGGGGTGGGGGGCTGGGACAGGCAGCAAGGGGTGGGTGGGGAGCTGGGACAGGTAGCAAGGGGTGGGGGGGCCAGGACAGGCAGCAAGGGGTGGGGGGCTGGGACAGGCAGCAAGGGGTGGGTAGGGAGCTGGGACTGGCAGCAAGGGGTGGGGGGGTTGGGAAAGGCAGTAAGGGGTGGGGGGGGGGGTCGGGACAGGCAGCAAGGGCTGGACGGGGCTGGGACAGGCAGCAAGGGGTGGGGGGGCTGGGAAAGGCAGTAAGGGGTGGGGGGAGCCGGGAGAGGCAGCAAGGGGTGGGGGGGCTGGGAAAGGCAGCAAGGCGTAGTGGGGGCTGGGACAGGCAGCAAGGGGTGGGGGGGGCTGGGACAGGCAGCAAGGGGTGGGGGGGCTGGGACAGGCAGCAAGGGGTGGGGGGGGGCTGGGACAGGCAGCAAGGGGTGGGGGGGCCGGGACAGGCAGCAAGGGGTGGGGGGGGCTGGGACAGGCTGCAAGGGGTGGGAAGGACTGGGACAGACAGCAAGGGGTGGGGGGGCTGGGACAGGCAGCAAGGGGAGGGGGCGCTGGGACAGGCAGCAAGGGGTGGGGGGCTGGGACAGGCAGCAAGGGGTGGGGGGGCTGGGACAGGCAGCAAGGGGTGGGGGGGCTGGGACAGGAAGCAAGGGATGGTGGAAGCTGGGACAGGCAGCAAGGGGTGGGGGGGGGCTGGGACAGGCAGCAAGGGGTGGGGGGGGGGCTGGGACAGGCAGCAAGGGGTGGTGGGTGCTGGGACAGGCAGCAAGGGGTGGGGGGGCTGGGACAGGCAGCAAGGGGTGGGGGGGGGTGGGACAGGCAGCAAGGGGTGGGGGGGCTGGGACAGGCAGCAAGGGGTGGGGGGGGCCGGGACAGGCAGCAAGGGGTGGGGGGCTGGGACAGGCAGCAAGGGGTGGGGGGGCCGGGACAGGCAGCAAGGGGTGGGGGGGCTGGGACAGGCAGCAAGGGGTGGAGGGGGGGCCGGGACAGGCAGCAAGGGGTGGGGGGGCCGGAACAGGCAGCAATGGGTGGGGGGGGCCGGGACAGGCAGCATTGGGTGGGGGGGGCCGGGACAGGCAGCAAGGGGTGGGGGGCTGGGACAGGCAGCAAGGGGTGGGTGGGGAGCTGGGACAGGTAGCAAGGGGTGGGGGGGCCAGGACAGGCAGCAAGGGGTGGGGGGCTGGGACAGGCAGCAAGGGGTGGGTAGGGAGCTGGGACTGGCAGCAAGGGGTGGGGGGGCCGGGACAGGCAGCAAGGGGTGGGGGCCTGGGACAGGCAGCAAGGGGTGGGTGGGGAGCTGGGACAGGCAGCAAAGGGTGGGGGGGGGCCGGGACAGGCAGGAAGGGGTGGGGGGGGGGTTGCGACAGGCAGCAAGGGGTGGGGGGGGGCTGGGACAGGCAGCAAGGGGTGGCGGGGGCTGGGACAGGCAGCAAAGGGTGGGGGGGGGGGGGCCGGGAAAAACAGCAAGGGGTGGGGGGGGCTGTGACAGGCAGCAAGGGGTGTGGGGGGGCCGGGACAGGCAGCAAGGGGTGGGGGGCTGGGACAGGCAGCAAGGGGTGGGTGGGGAGCTGTTACAGGCAGCAAGGGGTGGGGGGGGCTGGGACAGGCAGCAAAGGGTGGGGGGGGCCGGGACAGGCAGCAAGGGGTGGGGGGGGGGGCTGCAACAGGCAGCAAGGGGTTGGGGTGGCTGGGACAGGCAGTAAGGGGTGGGGGGAGGGCTGGGACAGGTAGCAAGGGGTGGGGGGAGCTGGGACAGGCAGCAAGGGGTGGGGGGGAGCTGGGACAGGCAGTAAGGGGTGGTGGGGGCTGGGACAGGCAGCAAGGGGTGGTGGGGGGGCTGGGACAGGCAGCAAGGGGTAGGGGGCTGGGACAGGCAGCAAGGGGTGGAGGGGGCTGGGACAGGCAGCAAGTGGTGGGGGGGGCTGGGACAGGCAGTAAGGGGTGGGGGGGCTGGGACAGGAAGCAAGGGGTAGGGGGGGGATGGGACAGGCAGCAAGGGGTGGGGGGGGCTGGGACAGGCAGCAAGGGGTGGTGGGGGGGCTGGGACAGGCAGCAAGGGGTGGAGGGCTGGGACAGGCAGCAAGGGGTGGGGGGGGCTGGGAAAGGCAGCAAGGGGTGGGGGGGCTGGGACAGGCAGCAAGGGGTGGGGGGGCTGGGACAGGCAGCAAGGGGTGGTGGGGGCTGGGACAGGCAGCAAGGGTGGGGGGGGCAGGGACAGGCAGCAAGGGGTGGTGGGGGGGGGGCTGGGACAGGCAGCAAGGGGTGGGGGGCTGGGACAGGCAGCAAGGGGTGGGGGGGGGCTGGGACAGGCAGCAAGGGGTGGTGGGGGGGCTGGGACAGGCAGCAAGGGGTGGGGGGCTGGGACAGGCAGCAAGGGGTGGGGGGGCTGGGACAGGCAGCAAGGGTGGGGGGGGGCTGGGACAGGCAGCAAGGGGTGGTGGGGGCTGGGACAGGCAGCAAGCGTGGGGGGGGGCTGGGACAGGCAGCAAGGGGTGGTGGGGGCTGGGACAGGCAGCAAGGGGTGATGGGGGGGCTGGGACAGGCAGCAAGGGGTGGGGGGCTGGGACAGGCAGCAAGGGGTGGGGGGGCTGGGACAGGCAGCAAGGGGTGGGGGGCTGGGACAGGCAGCAAGGGGTGGGGGGGGCTGGGACAGGCAGCAAGGGGTGGGGGGGGCTGGGACAGGCAGCAAGGGGTGGGGGGGGCTGGGACAGGCAGCAAGGGGTGGGAGGGGGCTGGGACAGGCAGTAAGGGGTGGGGGGGCTGGAACAGGCAGCAAGGGGTGGGGGGGGGGGCTGGGACAGGCAGCAAGGGGTGGTGGGGGCTGGGACAGGCAGCATTAGGTGGGGGGGGCTGTCAGGGTGTAGGTGGGGAAGACAGGCCAGGTGCTGGTGGGGAGGACAGGCAGGGTGCTGGTGGGGAGGACAGGCAGGGTGCTGGTGGGGAGGACAGGCAGGGCGCTGGTGGGGAGGACAGGCAGGGTGCTGGTGGGGAGGACAGGCCAGGTGCTGGTGGGGAGGACAGGCCAGGTGCTGGTGGGGAGGACAGGCCAGGTGCTGGTGGGGAGGACAGGCCAGGTGCTGGTGGGGAGGACAGGCCAGGTGCTGGTGGGGAGGACAGGCAGGGTGCTGGTGGGGAGGACAGGCAGGGTGCTGGTGGGGAGGACAGGCAGGGTGCTGGTGGGGAGGACAGGCAGGGTGCTGGTGGGGAGGACAGGCCAGGTGCTGGTGGGGAGGACAGGCCAGGTGCTGGTGGGGAAGACAGGCAGGGTGCTGGTGGGGAGGACAGGCAGGGTGCTGCTGGGGAGGACAGGCAGGGTGCTGGTGGGGAGGACAGGCCAGGTGCTGGTGGGGAGGACAGGCAGGGTGCTGGTGGGGAGGACAGGCCAGGTGCTGGTGGGGAGGACAGGTAGGGTGCTGGTGGGGAGGACAGGCCAGGTGCTGGTGGGGAGGACAGGCCAGGTGCTGGTGGGGAGGACAGGCCAGGTGCTGGTGGGGAGGACACGCAGGGTGCTGGTGGGGAGGACAGGCAGGGTGCTGGTGGGGAGGACAGGCAGGGTGCTGGTGGGGAGGACAGGCAGGGTGCTGGTGGGGAGGACAGGCAGGGTGCTGGTGGGGAGGACAGGCCAGGTGCTGGTGGGGAGGACAGGCAGGGTGCTGGTGGGGAGGACAGGCCAGGTGCTGGTGGGGAGGACAGGTAGGGTGCTGGTGGGGAGGACAGGCCAGGTGCTGGTGGGGAGGACAGGCCAGGTGCTGGTGGGGAGGACAGGCAGGGTGCTGGTGGGGAGGACAGGCTGGGTGCTGGTGGGAAGGACAGGCAGGGTGCTGGTGGGGAGGACAGGCAGGGTGCTGGTGGGGAGGACAGGCCAGGTGCTGGTGGGGAGGACAGGCCA
Source organism: Procambarus clarkii (assembly GCF_040958095.1). Lineage (NCBI taxonomy): Eukaryota > Metazoa > Arthropoda > Malacostraca > Decapoda > Cambaridae > Procambarus > Procambarus clarkii. The sequence goes on from NC_091207.1 coordinate 10,467,172, forward strand.
GGTGCTGGTGGGGAGGACAGGCAGGGTGCTGGTGGGGAGGACAGGCCAGGTGCTGGTGGGGAGGACAGGCCAGGTGCTGGTAGGGAGGACAGGCAGGGTGCTGGTGGGGAGGACAGGCAGGGTGCTGGTGGGGAGGACAGGCAGGGTGCTGGTGGGGAGGACAGGCAGGGTGCTGGTGGGGAGGACAGGCAGGGTGCTGGTGGGGAGGACAGGCCAGGTGCTGGTGGGGAGGACAGGTAGGGTGCTGGTGGGGAGGACAGGCCAGGTGCTGGTGGGGAGGACAGGCCAGGTGCTGGTGGGGAGGACAGGCAGGGTGCTGGTGGGGAGGACAGGCAGGGTGCTGGTGGGGAGGACAGGCAGGGTGCTGGTGGGGAGGACAGGCAGGGTGCTGGTGGGGAGGACAGGCAGGGTGCTGGTGGGGAGGACAGGCAGGGTGCTGGTGGGGAGGACAGGCCAGGTGCTGGTGGGGAGGACAGGCAGGGTGCTGGTGGGGAGGACAGGCAGGGTGCTGGTGGAGAGGACAGGCCAGGTGCTGGTGGGGAGGACAGGCCACGTGCTGGTGGGGAGGACAGGCAGGGTGCTGGTGGGGAGGACAGGCCAGGTGCTGGTGGGGAGGACAGTCAGGGTGCTGGTGGGGAGGACAGGCAGGGTGCTGGTGGGGAAGACAGGCAGGGTGCTGGTGGGGAGGACAGGCCAGGTGCTGGTGGGGAGGACAGGCAGGGTGCTGGTGGGGAGGACAGGCAGGGTGCTGGTGGGGAGGACAGGCAGGGTGCTGGTGGGGAGGACAGGCAGGGTGCTGGTGGGGAGGACAGGCAGGGTGCTGGTGGGGAGGACAGGCAGGGTGCTGGTGGGGAGGACAGGCAGGATGCTGGTGGGGGAGGACAGGCAGGGTGCTGGTGGGAAGGACAGGCAGGGTGCTGGTGGGGAGGACAGGCAGGGTGCTGGTGGGGAGGACAGGCCAGGTGCTGGTGGGGAGGACTGGCAGGGTGCTGGTGGGGAGGACAGGCCAGGTGCTGGTGGGGAGGACAGGCAGGGTGCTGGTGGGGAGGACAGGCAGGGTGCTGGTGGGGAGGACAGGCAGGGTGCTGGTGGGGAGGACAGGCAGGGTGCTGGTGGGGAGGACAGGCCATGTGCTGGTGGGGAGGACAGGCAGGGTGCTGGTGGGGAGGACAGGCAGGGTGCTGGTGGGGAGGACAGGCAGGGTGCTGGTGGGAGGACAGGCCAGGTGCTGGTGGGGAGGACAGGCCAGGTGCTGGTGGGGAGGACAGGCCAGGTGCTGGTGGGGAGGACAGGCCAGGTGCTGGTGGGGAGGACAGGCAGGGTGCTGGTGGGGAGGACAGGCAGGGTGCTGGTGGGGAGGACAGGCAGGGTGCTGGTGGGGAGGACAGGCAGGGTGCTGGTGGGGAGGACAGGCAGGGTGCTGGTGGGGAGGACAGGCAGGGTGCTGGTGGGGAGGACAGGCAGGGTGCTGGTGGGGAGGACAGGCCAGGTGCTGGTGGGGAGGACAGGCAGGGTGCTGGTGGGGAGGACAGGCAGGGTGCTGGTGGGGAGGACAGGCAGGTGCTGGTGGGGAGGACAGGCCAGGTGCTTGGTGGGAGGACAGGCCAGGTGCTGGTGGGGAGGACAGGCAGGGTGCTGGTGGGGAGGACAGGCAGGGTGCTGGTGGGGAGGACAGGCAGGGTGCTGGTGGGGAGGACAGGCAGGGTGCTGGTGGGTGAGGCAGGACAGGTGGGGGGGGGGGGGAGGACAGGCAGGTGCTGGTGGGGAGGACAGGCAGGGTGCTGGTGGGGAGGACAGCAGGGTGCTGGTGGGGAGGACAGGCAGGGTGCTGGTGGGGAGGACAGGCAGGTGCTGGTGGGGAGGACAGGCAGGGTTGCTGGTGGGGAGGACAGGCAGGGTGCTGGTGGGGAGGACAGGCCAGGTGCTGGTGGGGAGGACAGGCCAGGATGCTGGTGGGGAGGACAGGCAGGGTTGCTGGTGGGGAGGACAGGCCAGGGTGCTGGTGGGGAGGACAGGCAGGGTGCTGGTGGGGAGGACAGGCAGGTGCTGGTGGGGAGGACAGGCAGGGTGCTGGTGGGGAGGACAGGCAGGGTGCTGGTGGGGAGGACAGGCAGGTGCTGGTGGGGAGGACAGGCAGGGTGCTGGTGGGAGGACAGGCAGGGTGCTGGTGGGGAGGACAGGCAGGGTGCTGGTGGGGAGGACAGGCAGGTGCTGGTGGGGAGGACAGGCAGGTGCTGGTGGGGAGGACAGGCAGGGTGCTGGTGGGGAGGACAGGCCAGGTGCTGGTGGGGAGGACAGGCAGGGTGCTGGTGGGGAGGACAGGCAGGGTGCTGGTGGGGAGGACATGCAGGGTGCTGGTGGGGAGGACAGGCAGGGTGCTGGTGGGGAGGACAGGCAGGGTGCTGGTGGGGAGGACAGGCAGGGTGCTGGTGGGGAGGACAGGCAGGTGCTGGTGGGGAGGACAGGCCAGGGTGCTGGTGGGGAGGACAGGCAGGGTGCTGGTGGGGAGGACAGGCAGGGTGCTGGTGGGGAGGACAGGCCAGGGTGCTGGTGGGGAGGACAGGCAGGGTGCTGGTGGGGAGGACAGGCCAGGTGCTGGTGGGGAGGACAGGCAGGGTGCTGGTGGGGAGGACAGGCAGGGTGCTGGTGGGGAGGACAGGCAGGTGCTGGTGGGGAGGACAGGCAGGTGCTGGTGGGGAGGACAGGCCAGGTGCTGGTGGGGAGGACAGGCAGGGTGCTGGTGGGGAGGACAGGGCAGGGTGCTGGTGGGGAGGACAGGCAGGGTGCTGGTGGGGAGGACAGGCAGGGTGCTGGTGGGGAGGACAGGCAGGGTGCTGGTGGGGAGGACAGGCCAGGGTGCTGGTGGGGAGGACAGGCCAGGGTGCTGGTGGGGAGGACAGGCAGGGTTGCTGGTGGGGAGGACAGGCCAGGGTGCTGGTGGGGAGGACAGGCAGGGTGCTGGTGGGGAGGACAGGCAGGGTGCTGGTGGGGAGGACAGGCAGGGTGCTGGTGGGAGGGACAGGCAGGGTGCTGGGGTGGGGAGGACAGGCAGGGTGCTGGTGGGGAGGACAGGCAGGGTGCTGGTGGGGAGGACAGGCAGGGTGCTGGTGGGGAGGACAGGCAGGTGCTGGTGGGAGGACAGGCAGGTGCTGGTGGGGAGGACAGGCCAGGTGCTGGTGGGGAGGACAGTCCAGGTGCTGGTGGGGAGGACAGGCAGGGTGCTGGTGGGGAGGACAGGCAGGGTGCTGGTGGGGGGAGGACAGGCCAGGGTGCTGGTGGGTGAGGACAGGCCAGGTGCTGGTGGGGAGGTACAGGCAGGGTGCTGGTGGGGAGGACAGGCAGGGTTGCTGGTGGGGAGGACAGGCAGGGTGCTGGTGGGGAGTACAGGCAGGTGCTGGTGGGGAGGACAGGCCAGGTGCTGGTGGGGAGGACAGGCAGGGTGCTGGTGGGGAGGACAGGCAGGGTGCTGGTGGGGAGGACAGGCGGGTGCTGGTGGGGAGGACAGGCAGGGTGCTGGTGGGGAGGACAGGCCAGGTGCTGGTGGGAGGACAGGCAGGGTGCTGGTGGGGAGGACAGGCAGGGTGCTGGTGGGGAGGACAGGCAGGGTGCTGGTGGGGGACAGGCAGGGTGCTGGTGGGGTGGACAGGCCAGGTGCTGGTGGGGAGGACAGGGCAGGGTGCTGGTGGGGAGGACAGGCAGGGTGCTGGTGGGGAGGACAGGCCAGGTGCTGGTGGGGAGGACAGGCCAGGTGCTGGTGGGGAGGACAGGCAGGGTGCTGGTGGGGAGGACAGGCCAGGTGCTGGTTGGGAGGACAGGCCAGGTGCTGGTGGGGAGGACAGGCAGGGTGCTGGTGGGGAGGACAGGCCAGGTGCTGGTGGGGAGGACTGGCAGGGTGCTGGTGGGGAGGACAGGCCAGGTGCTGGTGGGGAGGACAGGGCAGGGTGCTGGTGGGGAGGACAGGCAGGGTGCTGGTGGGGAGGACAGGCAGGGTGCTGGTGGGGAGGACAGGCAGGGTGCTGGTGGGGAGGACAGGCAGGGTGCTGGTGGGGAGGACAGGCAGGGTGCTGGTGGGGAGGACAGGCAGGGTGCTGGTGGGGAGGACAGGCAGGGTGCTGGTGGGGAGGACAGGCCAGGTGCTGGTGGGGAGGACAGGCAGGGTGCTGGTGGGGAGGACAGGCCAGGTGCTGGTGGGGAGGACAGGCCAGGTGCTGGTGGGGAGGACAGGCCAGGTGCTGGTGGGGAGGACAGGGCAGGGTGCTGGTGGGGAGGACAGGCAGGGTGCTGGTGGGGAGGACAGGGCAGGGTGCTGGTGGGGAGGACAGGCAGGGTGCTGGTGGGGAGGACAGGCAGGGTGCTGGTGGGGAGGACAGGTAGGGTGCTGGTGGGGAGGACAGGCAGGGTGCTGGTGGGGAGGACAGGCAGGGTGCTGGTGGGGAGGACAGGCAGGGTGCTGGTGGGGAGGACAGGCAGGGTGCTGGTGGGGAGGACAGGCAGGGTGCTGGTGGGGAGGACAGGCAGGGTGCTGGTGGGGAGGACAGGCAGGGTGCTGGTGGGGAGGACAGGCAGGGTGCTGGTGGGGAGGACAGGCCAGGTGCTGGTGGGGAGGACAGGCAGGGTGCTGGTGGGGAGGACAGGCAGGGTGCTGGTGGGGAGGACAGGCAGAATGCTGGTGGGGAGGTCAGGCCAGGTGCTGGTGGGGAGGACAGGCCAGGTGCTGGTGGGGAGGACAGGCAGGGTGCTGGTGGGGAGGACAGGCAGGGTGCTGGTGGGGAGGACAGGCAGGGTGCTGGTGGGGAGGACAGGCCAGGTGCTGGTGGGGAGGACAGGCCATGTGCTGGTGGGGAGGACAGGCCAGGTGCTGGTGGGGAGGACAGGCAGGGTGCTGGTGGGGAGGACAGGCAGGGTGCTGGTGGGGAGGACAGGCAGGTGCTGGTGGGGAGGACAGGCCAGGTGCTGGTGGGGAGGACAGGCCAGGTGCTGGTGGGGAGGACAGGCCAGGTGCTGGTGGGGAGGACAGGCAGGGTGCTGTGGGGAGGACAGGCAGGGTGCTGGTGGGGAGGACAGGCAGGGTGCTGGTGGGGAGGACAGACAGGGTGCTGGTGGGGAGGACAGGCCAGGTGCTGGTGGGGAGGACAGGCCAGGTGCTGGTGGGGAGGACAGGCAGGGTGCTGGTGGGGAGGACAGGCAGGGTGCTGGTGGGGAGGACAGGCAGGGTGCTGGTGGGGAGGACAGGCAGGGTGCTGGTGGGGAGGACAGGCCAGGTGCTGGTGGGGAGGACAGGCCAGGTGCTGGTGGGGAGGACAGGCAGGGTGCTGGTGGGGAGGACAGGCAGGGTGCTGGTGGGGAGGACAGGCCAGGTGCTGGTGGGGAGGACAGGCAGGGTGCTGGTGGGGAGGACAGGCCAGGTGCTGGTGGGGAGGACAGGCAGGTGCTGGTGGGGAGGACAGGCCAGGTGATGGTGGGGAGGACAGGCCAGGTGCTGGTGGGGAGGACAGGCCAGGTGCTGGTGGGGAGGACAGGCAGGGTGCTGGTGGGGAGGACAGGCAGGGTGCTGGTGGGGAGGACAGGCAGGGTGCTGGTGGGGAGTACAGGCAGGGTGCTGGTGGGGAGGACAGGCCAGGTGCTGGTGGGGAGGACAGGCCAGGTGCTGGTGGGGAGTACAGGCAGGTGCTGGTGGGGAGGACAGGCCAGGTGCTGGTGGGGAGGACAGGCAGGGTGCTGGTGGGGAGGACAGGCAGGGTGCTGGTGGGGAGGACAGGCAGGTGCTGGTGGGGAGGACAGGGCAGGGTGCTGGTGGGGAGGACAGGCAGGGTGCTGGTGGGGAGGACAGGCCAGGTGCTGGTGGGGAGTACAGGCAGGGTGCTGGTGGGGAGGACAGGCCAGGTGCTGGTGGGGAGGACAGGCAGGGTGCTGGTGGGGAGGACAGGCAGGGTGCTGGTGGGGAGGACAGGCAGGGTGCTGGTGGGGAGGACAGGCAGGGTGCTGGTGGGGAGGACAGGCCAGGTGCTGGTGGGGAGGACAGGCCAGGTGCTGGTGGGGAGGACAGGCAGGGTGCTGGTGGGGAGGACAGGCCAGGTGCTGGTGGGAGGACAGGCAGGGTGCTGGTGGGGAGGACAGGCAGGTGCTGGTGGGGAGGACAGGCAGGGTGCTGGTGGGGAGGACAGGCAGGGTGCTGGTGGGGAGGACAGGCCAGGTGCTGGTGGGGAGGACAGGCAGGGTGCTGGTGGGGAGGACAGGCAGGGTGCTGGTGGGGAGGACAGGCAGGGTGCTGGTGGGGAGGACAGGCAGGGTGCTGGTGGGGAGGACAGGCAGGTGCTGGTGGGGAAGACAGGCAGGGTGCTGGTGGGGAGGACAGGCCAGGTGCTGGTGGGGAGGACAGGCAGGGTGCTGGTGGGGAGGACAGGCAGGGTGCTGGTGGGGAGGACAGGTAGGGTGCTGGTGGGGAGGACAGGCAGGGTGCTGGTGGGGAGGACAGGCAGGGTGCTGGTGGGGAGGACAGGCCAGGTGCTGGTGGGGAGGACAGGCCAGGTGCTGGTGGGGAGGACAGGCCAGGTGCTGGTGGGGAGGACAGGCAGGTGCTGGTGGGGAGGACAGGCAGGTGCTGGTGGGGAGGACAGGCAGGGTGCTGGTGGGGAGGACAGGCAGGGTGCTGGTGGGGAGGACAGGCCAGGTGCTGGTGGGGAGGACAGGCAGGGTGCTGGTGGGGAGGACAGGCAGGGTGCTGGTGGGGAGGACAGGTCAGGTGCTGGTGGGGAAGACAGGCCAGGTGCTGGTGGGGAGGACAGGCCAGGTGCTGGTGGGGAGGACAGGCCACGTGCTGGTGGGGAGGACAGGCAGGGTGCTGGTGGGGAGGACAGGCCAGGTGCTGGTGGGGAGGACAGGCAGGGTGCTGGTGGGGAGGACAGGCAGGGTGCTGGTGGGGAGGACAGGCCAGGTGCTGGTGGGGAGTACAGGCAGGGTGCTGGTGGGGAGGACAGGCCAGGTGCTGGTGGGGAGGACAGGCAGGGTGCTGGTGGGGAGGACAGGCAGGGTGCTGGTGGGGAGGACAGGCCAGGTGCTGGTGGGGAGGACAGGCCAGGTGCTGGTGGGGAGGACAGGCAGGGTGCTGGTGGGGAGGACAGGCAGGGTGCTGGTGGGGAGGACAGGCAGGGTGCTGGTGGGGAGGACAGGCCAGGTGCTGGTGGGGAGGACAGGCCAGGTGCTGGTGGGGAGGATAGGCAGGGTGCTGGTGGGAGGACAGGCAGGGTGCTGGTGGGGAGGACAGGCAGGGTGCTGGTGGGGAGGACAGGCAGGATGCTGGTGGGGAGGACAGGCAGGGTGCTGGTGGGGAGGACAGGCCAGGTGCTGGTGGGGAGGACAGGCAGGGTGCTGGTGGGGAGGACAGGCAGGGTGCTGGTGGGAGGACAGGTAGGGTGCTGGTGGGGGACAGGCAGGGTGCTGGTGGGGAGGACAGGCAGGGTGCTGGTGGGGAGGACAGGCCAGGTGCTGGTGGGGAGGACAGGCAGGTGCTGGTGGGGAGGACAGGCCAGGTGCTGGTGGGGAGGACAGGCCAGGTGCTGGTGGGGAGGACAATCAGGGTGCTGGTGGGGAGGACAGGCAGGGTGCTGGTGGGAGGACAGGCAGGGTGCTGGTGGGGAGGACAGGCCAGGGTGCTGGTGGGGAGGACAGGCAGGGTGCTGGTGGGGAGGACAGGCAGGGTGCTGGTGGGGAGGACAGGCAGGGTGCTGGTGGGGAGGACAGGTCAGGTGCTGGTGGGGAAGACAGGCCAGGTGCTGGTGGGGAGGACAGGCCAGGTGCTGGTGGGGAGGACAGGCAGGGTGCTGGTGGGGAGGACAGGCAGGGTGCTGGTGGGGAGGACAGGCAGGTGCTGGTGGGGAGGACAGGCAGGGTGCTGGTGGGGAGGACAGGCAGGGTGCTGGTGGGAGGACAGGCAGGGTGCTGGTGGGGAGGACAGCCAGGGTGCTGGTGGGGAGGACAGGCCAGGTGCTGGTGGGGAGGACAGGCAGGTGCTGGTGGGGAGGACAGGCAGGGTGCTGGTGGGGAGGACAGGCCAGGTGCTGGTGGGGAGGACAGGCCAGGGTGCTGGTGGGGAGGACAGGCAGGGTGCTGGTGGGGAGGACAGGCAGGTGCTGGTTGGGAGGACAGGCCAGGTGCTGGTGGGGAGGACAGGCAGGGTGCTGGTGGGGAGGACAGGCCAGGTGCTGGTGGGGAGGACAGGCAGGGTGCTGGTGGGGAGGAGAGGCCAGGTGCTGGTGGGGAGGACAGGGCAGGGTGCTGGTGGGGAGGACAGGCAGGGTGCTGTGGGGAGGACAGGCAGGTGCTGGTGGGGAGGACAGGCAGGGTGCTGGTGGGGAGGACAGGCAGGGTGCTGGTGGGGAGGACAGGCAGGGTGCTGGTGGGGAGGACAGGCAGGGTGCTGGTGGGGAGGACAGGCAGGGTGCTGGTGGGGAGGACAGGCCAGGTGCTGGTGGGGAGGACAGGCAGGGTGCTGGTGGGGAGGACAGGCCAGGTGCTGGTGGGGAGGACAGGCAGGTGCTGGTGGGGAGGACAGGCAGGTGCTGGTGGGGAGGACAGGGCAGGGTGCTGGTGGGGAGGACAGGCAGGGTGCTGGTGGGGAGGACAGGGCAGGGTGCTGGTGGGGAGGACAGGCAGGGTGCTGGTGGGGAGGACAGGCAGGGTGCTGGTGGGGAGGACAGGTAGGGTGCTGGTGGGGAGGACAGGCAGGGTGCTGGTGGGGAGGACAGGCAGGGTGCTGGTGGGGAGGACAGGCAGGGTGCTGGTGGGGAGGACAGGCAGGGTGCTGGTGGGGAGGACAGGCAGGGTGCTGGTGGGGAGGACAGGCAGGGTGCTGGTGGGGAGGACAGGCAGGGTGCTGGTGGGGGGAGGACAGGCAGGGTGCTGGTGGGGAGGACAGGCAGGTGCTGGTGGGGAGGACAGGCAGGGTGCTGGTGGGGAGGACAGGCAGGGTGCTGGTGGGGAGGACAGGCAGAATGCTGGTGGGGAGGACAGGCCAGGTGCTGGTGGGGAGGACAGGCCAGGTGCTGGTGGGGAGGACAGGCAGGGTGCTGGTGGGGTGGACAGGCAGGGTGCTGGTGGGGAGGACGGGCAGGGTGCTGGTGGGGAGGACAGGCCAGGTGCTGGTGGGGAGGACAGGCCATGTGCTGGTGGGTAGGACAGGCCAGGTGCTGGTGGGGAGGACAGGCAGGGTGCTGGTGGGGAGGACAGGCAGGGTGCTGGTGGGGAGGACAGGCCAGGTGCTGGTGGGGAGGACAGGCAGGGTGCTGGTGGGGAGGACAGGCAGGGTGCTGGTGGGGAGGACAGGCCAGGTGCTGGTGGGGAGGACAGGCAGGGTGCTGGTGGGGAGGACAGGCAGGGTGCTGGTGGGGAGGACAGGCAGGGTGCTGGTGGGGAGGACAGGCAGGGTGCTGGTGGGGAGGACAGGCCAGGTGCTGGTGGGGAGGACAGGCCAGGTGCTGGTGGGGAGGACAGGCAGGGTGCTGGTGGGGAGGACAGGCAGGGTGCTGGTGGGGAGGACAGGCAGGGTGCTGGTGGGGAGGACAGGCAGGGTGCTGGTGGGGAGGACAGGCAGGGTGCTGGTGGGGAGGACAGGCAGGGTGCTGGTGGGGAGGACAGGCCAGGTGCTGGTGGGGAGGACAGGCCAGGTGCTGGTGGGGAGGACAGGCAGGGTGCTGGTGGGGAGGACAGGCAGGGTGCTGGTGGGGAGGACAGGCCAGGTGCTGGTGGGGAGGACAGGCAGGGTGCTGGTGGGGAGGACAGGCCAGGTGCTGGTGGGGAGGACAGGCCAGGTGCTGGTGGGGAGGACAGGCCAGGTGCTGGTGGGGAGGACAGGCAGGGTGCTGGTGGGGAGGACAGGCCAGGTGCTGGTGGGGAGGACAGGCCAGGTGCTGGTGGGGAGGACAGGCCAGGTGCTGGTGGGGAGGACAGGCAGGGTGCTGGTGGGGAGGACAGGCAGGGTGCTGGTGGGGAGGACAGGCAGGGTGCTGGTGGGGAGGACAGGCAGGGTGCTGGTGGGGAGTACAGGCAGGGTGCTGGTGGGGAGGACAGGCCAGGTGCTGGTGGGGAGGACAGGCCAGGTGCTGGTGGGGAGTACAGGCAGGGTGCTGGTGGGGAGGACAGGCCAGGTGCTGGTGGGGAGGACAGGCAGGGTGCTGGTGGGGAGGACAGGCAGGGTGCTGGTGGGGAGGACAGGCAGGGTGCTGGTGGGGAGGACAGGCAGGGTGCTGGTGGGGAGGACAGGCAGGGTGCTGGTGGGGAGGACAGGCCAGGTGCTGGTGGGGAGTACAGGCAGGGTGCTGGTGGGGAGGACATGGCAGGGTGCTGGTGGGGAGGACAGAGCCAGGTGCTGGTGGGGAGGAACAGGCAGGGTGCTGGTGGGGAGGACAGGCAGGGTGCTGGTGGGGAGGACAGGCAGGGTGCTGGTGGGGAGGACAGGCCAGGGTGCTGGTGGGGAGGACAGGCAGGGTGCTGGTGGGAGGACAGGCCAGGTGCTGGTGGGGAGGACAGGCAGGGTGCTGGTGGGGAGGACAGGCAGGGTGCTGGTGGGGAGGACAGGCAGGGTGCTGGTGGGGAGGACAGGCAGGTGCTGGTGGGGAGAACAGGCAGGGTGCTGGTTGGGGAGGACAGGCCAGGTGCTGGTGGGGAGGAACAGGCAGGGTGCTGGTGGGGAGGACAGGCAGGGTGCTGGTGGGGAGGACAGGCAGGGTGCTGGTGGGGAGGACAGGCAGGGTGCTGGTGGGGAGGACAGGCAGGGTGCTGGTGGGGGAGGACAGGCCAGGTGCTGGTGGAGAGGACAGGCAGGGTGCTGGTGGGGAGGACAGGCAGGGTACTGGTGGGGAGGACAGGCAGTGGTGCTGGTGGGGAGGACCGGGGACAGGCAGGGTGCTGGGTGGGGAGGACAGGCAGGGTGCTGTGGGGAGGACAGGCAGGGTGCTGGTGGGGAGGACAGGCAGGGTGCTGGTGGGGAGGACCGGCAGGGTGCTGGTGGGGAGGACAGGCAGGGTGTGGTGGGCGAGGACAGGGCAGGTGCTGGTGGGGAGGACAGGCCATGGTGCTGGTGGGGAGGGACATGGCAGGGTGCTGGTGGGGAGGACAGGCAGGGTGCTGGTGGGGAGGACAGGCAGGGTGCTGGTGGGGAGGACAGGCAGGGTGCTGGTGGGGAGGACAGGCCAGGTGCTGGTGGGGAGGACAGGCAGGGTGCTGGTGGGGAGGACAGGCAGGGTGCTGGTGGGGAGGACAGGCAGGGTGCTGGTGGGGAGGACAGGCAGGGTGCTGGTGGGGAGGACAGGCAGGGTGCTGGTGGGGAGGACAGGCAGGGTGCTGGTGGGGAGGACAGGCAGGTGCTGGTGGGGAGGACAGGCAGGGTGCTGGTGGGGAGGACAGGCAGGGTGCTGGTGGGGAGGACAGGCAGGGTGCTGGTGGGGAGGACAGGCAGGGTGCTGGTGGGGAGGACAGGCCAGGTGCTGGTGGGGAGGACAGGCAGGGTGCTGGTGGGGAGGACAGGCAGGGTGCTGGTGGGGAGGACAGGCAGGGTGCTGGTGGGGAGGACAGGCAGGGTGCTGGTGGGGAGGACAGGCAGGGTGCTGGTGGGGAGGACAGGCAGGGTGCTGGTGGGGAGGCAGGCAGGTGCTGGTTGGGGGAGGACAGGCAGGGTGTCTGGTGGGGAGGACAGGCAGGGTGCTGGTGGGGAGGACGGCAGGGTGCTGGTGGGGAGGACAGGCCAGGGTGCTGGTGGGGAGGACAGGCAGGGTGCTGGTGGGGAGGCCAGGCAGGGTGCTGGTGGGAGGACAGGCCATGGTGCTGGTGGGGAGGCGACAGGCAGGGTGGCTGGTGGGGAGACAGGCAGGGTGCTGGTGGGTAGGACAGGCCAGGGTGCTGGTGGGGAGGACAGGCAGGGTGCTGGTGGGAGGACAGCAGGGTGCTGGTGGGGAGGACAGCAGGGTGCTGTGGGGAGGACAGGCAGGGTGCTGGTGGGGGAGGACAGGCAGGGTGCTGGTGGGGAGGACAGGCAGGGTGCTGGTGGGGAGGACAGGCAGGGTGGCTGGTGGGGAGGACAGGCAGGGTGCTGGTGGGGAGGACAGGCAGGGTGCTGGTGGGGAGGACAGGCAGGGTGCTGGTGGGAGGACAGGCAGGGGTTCTGGTGGGGAGGACAGGCAGGGTGCTGGTGGGGAGGACAGGCAGGGTGCTGGTGGGGAGGACAGGCAGGGTGCTGGTGGGGAGGACAGGCAGGGTGCTGGTGGGGAGGACAGGCCAGGTGCTGGTGGGGAGGACAGGCCAGGTGCTGGTGGGGAGGACAGGCAGGGTGCTGGTGGGGAGGACAGGCAGGGTGCTGGTGGGGAGGACAGGCAGGGTGCTGGTGGGGAGGACAGGCAGGGTGCTGGTGGGGAGGACAGGCAGGGTGCTGGTGGGGAGGACAGGCAGGGTGCTGGTGGGGAGGACAGGCCAGGTGCTGGTGGGGAGGACAGGCCAGGTGCTGGTGGGGAGGACAGGCAGGGTGCTGTGGGGAGGACAGGCAGGGTGCTGGTGGGGAGGACAGGCAGGTGCTGGTGGGGAGGACAGGCCAGGTGCTGGTGGGGAGGACAGGCAGGGGCTGGTGGGGAGGACAGGCAGGGTGCTGGTGGGGAGGACAGGCAGGGTGCTGGTGGGGAGGACAGGCAGGGTGCTGGTGGGGAGGACAGAACATTATCAAGGGCAACAGAGGCCTGGAAGACCAAAAATATAGCAGAGGCGTCATAGATCACAGGCCAGGAACCCGCTCTGATGGGCTCAACCCACACACACACACACACACACACACACACGCACACACACACACACACACACACCCATACATACACACATACACACACACACACACCCACACATACACACATACACACACACACACACCCATACATACACACATACACACACACACACACCCACACATACACACATACACACACACACACACCCATACATACACACATACACACACACACACCCACACATACACACATACACACACACACACACCCATACACACACACATACACACACACACACACCCACACATACACACATACACACACACACACACCCACACATACACACATACACACATACACACACACACACACCCATACATACACACATACACACACACACACACCCACACATACACACATACACACACACACACACCCATACATACACACATACACACACACACACCCATACATACACACATACACACACACACACACCCACACATACACACATACACACACACACACACCCATACATACACACATACACACACACACACACCCATACATACACACATACACACACACACACACCCACACATACACACATACACACACACACACACCCACACATACACACATACACACACACACATCCTCAAGGGAATTGATAGGGTTGATAAAGACAGGCTATTTAACACAAGGGGCACACGCACTAGGGGACACAGGTGGAAACTGAGTGCCCAAATGAGCCAGAGAGATATTAGAAAGAACTTTTTAGTGTCAGAGTGGTTGACAAATGGAATGCATTAGGGGGTGATGTGGTGGAGGCTGACTCCATACACAGTTTCAAGTGTAGATATGATAGAGCCCAATAGGCTCAGGTACCTGTACACCTGTTGATTGACAGTTGAGAGGCGGGACCAAAGAGCCAGAGCTCAACCCCCGCAAACACAACTAGGTGAGTACAACTAGGTGAACTAGGTGAGTACACACACACACACACACATGCTACTAAGTGGCTCCCAGAACTGAAGGGCAAGAGCTACGAGGAGAGGTTAGAGGCATTAAATATGCCAAAACTTGAAGACAGAAGAAAAAGAGGTGATATGATCACTACATACAAAATTGTAACAGGAATTGATAAAATCGACAGGGAAGATTTCCTGAGACCTGGAACTTTAAGAACAAGAGGTCATAGATTTAAACTAGCTAAACACAGATGCCGAAGAATTATAAGAAAATTCACTTTCGCAAACAGAGTGGTAGACGGTTGGAACAAGTTAAGTGAGAAGGTGGTGGAGGCCAAGACCGTCAGTAGTTTCAAAGCGTTATATGACAAAGAGTGCTGGGAAGACGGGACACCACGAGCGTAGCTCTCATCCTGTAACACCACCACCACGGTCACCACACCACCACCACGGTCACCACACCACCACCATGGTCACCACACCACCACCACGGTCACCACACCACCACCACGGTCACCACACCACCACCACGGTCACCACACCACCACCACGGTCACCACACCACCACGGTCACCACACCACCATGGTCACCACACCACCACCACGGTCACCACACCACCATGGTCACCACACCACCATGGTCACCACACCACCACGGTCACCACACCACCACCACGGTCACCACACCACCACCACGGTCACCACAGCACCACCACGCTCACCACACCACCACCACGGTCACCACAGCACCACCACGGTCACCACACCACCACCACGGTCACCACAGCACCACCACGCTCACCACACCACCACCACGGTCACCACAGCACCACCACGGTCACCACACCACCACCACGGTCACACCACCACCACCACGGTCACCACACCACCACCACGGTCACCACACCACCACCATGGTCACCACACCACCACCACGGTCACCACACCACCACCACGGTCACCACACCACCACCACGGTCACCACACCACCACCACGGTCACCACACCACCACCACGGTCACCACACCACCACCACCACGGTCACCACACCACCACCACGGTCACACCACCACCACCACGGTCACACCACCACCACCACGGTCACACCACCACCACCACGGTCACCACACCACCACCACGGTCACCACACCACCACCACGGTCACCACACCACCACCACGGTCACCACACCACCACCACGGTCACCACATCACCACCATGGTCACCACAGCCCGCCTGAGAGTGTGGTAGTGTCCGGGTGTAGTGTTGGTAATGACCTCTTGAACACTACAGTCTGCTCCCTTGGTCGCTTGATACATGAGTGTACTCACCTAGTTGTGTCTGCAGAATCGAGCATTGACTCTTGGATCCCGCCTTTCAAGCCATCGGTTGTTTACACCAATAACTCCTGTCCCATTTCCCTATCATATCTAGTTTTAAAATTATGAATAGTATTTGCTTCCACAACCTGTTCCTGAAGTGCATTCCATTTTTCCTCTACTCTCACGCTAAAAGAAAACTTCCTCACATCTCTGTGGCTCATCTGAGTTTCAAGCTTCCATCCAGGTCCCCTCGTTCTGTTACTATTCCGTGTGAACATTTCATCTATGTCCACTATGTCAATTCCCCTGTGTATTTTATACGTTCCTATCATGTCCCCTCTCCTTCTTTTTTCTAGTGTCGTAAGGCACAGTCCCTTCAGGCGCTCCTCATACCCCATCCCTCGTAGCTCTGGGACGAGTCTCGTTGCAACCTCTGAACCTTTTCCAGTTTCCTTATGTGTTTCTTCAGATGGCGACTTCATGATGAGGCGGCATACTCTAAGACTGGCCTCACGTAGGCAGTGTAAAGCGCCCTAAATACCTCCTTACTTAGGTTTCTGAATGATGTTCTAACTTTTGCCAGTGTAGAGTACGCTGCTGTCGTTATCCTATTTATATGTGCCTCAGGAGATAGATTAGGTGTTACGTCCACCCCCAGGTCTCTTTCACGCGTCGTCACAGGTAGGCTGTTCCCCTTCATTGTGTACTGTCCCTTTTGGTCTCCTATCTCCTAGTCTCATTTCCATAACTTTACATTTGCTCGTGTTGAACTCCAGTAGCCATTTCTCTGACCATCTCTGCAACCTGTTCAAGTCCTCTTGGAGGATCCTGCAATCCTCATCTGTCACAACTCTTCTCATCAACTTTGCGTCATCCGCGAACATCGATATGAAGGACTCTACTCCTGTAAACATGTCGTTAACATATACAAGAAATAGGATTGGTCCCAGCACCGATCCTTGAGGTACTCCACTCGTTACTGTTCGCCAGTCGTGTGTGTACTCACCTAGTTGTGCTTGCGTGGGTTGTGCTTTAGCTCTTTGGTCCCGCCTCTCAACTGTCAATCAACAGGTGTACAGGTTCCTGAGCCTATTGGGCTCTATCATATCTACACTTTGAAACTGTGTATGGAGTCAGCCTCCACCACATCACTTCCTAATGCATTCCATTTGTCAACCACTCTGACACTAAAAAAGTTCTTTCTAATATCTCCGTGGCTCATTTGGGCACTCAGTTTCCACCTGTGTTCCCTTGTGCGTGTGCCCCTTGTGTTAAATAGCCCGTCTTTATCTACCCTATCAATTCCTCTGAGAATCTTGTACGTGGTGATCATATCCCCCCCCCCTTAGTCTTCTGTCTTCTAGCGACGTGAAGGATAATTCCCGTAGTCTCTCCTCGTAGCTCATACCTCTCAGCTCGGGTACTAGTCTGGTGGCAAAGGCAAACCTTTGAACCTTTTCCAGTTTAGTCTTATCTTTGACTAGATATGGACTCCATGCTGGGGCTTCATACTCCAGGATTGGCCTGACATATGTGGTATACAAAGTTCTGAATGATTCTTTGCACAAGTTTCTGAATGCCATTCGTATGTTGGCCAGCCTGGCATATGCCGCTGATGTTATCCTCTTGATATGTGCTGCAGGAGACAGGTCTGGCGTGATATCAACTCCCAAGTCTTTTTCTTTCTCTGACTCCTGAAGAATTTCCACTCCCAGATGATACCTTGTATTTGGCCTCCTGCTCCCTACACCTATCTTCATTACATTGCATTTGGTTGGGTTAAACTCTAACAACCATTTGTTCGACCATTCCTCCAGCTTGGCTAGGACTTCTTGAAGCCTCAAACAGTCCTCTTCTGCCTTAATCCTTCTCATAATTTTGGCATCGTCCGCAAACATTGAGAGAAATGAATCTATACCCTCTGGGAGATCATTTACATATATCAGAAACAAGATAGGACCGAGTACAGATCCCTGTGGGACTCCACTGGTGACTTCACGCCAATCGGAGGTCTCACCCCTCACTGTAACTCTCTGCTTCCTATTGCTTAGGTACTCCCTTATCCACTGGAGCACCATACCAGCTACACCTGCCTGTCTCTCCAGCTTATGTACCAGCCTCTTATGCGGTACTGCGTCAAAGGCTTTCCGACAATCCAAGAAAATGCAGTCCGCCCAGCCCTCTCTTTCTTGCTTAATCTTTGTCACCTGGTCGTAGAATTCTATTAAGCCTGTAAGGCAAGATTTACCCTCCCTGAACTCATGTTGGCGATTTGTCACGAAGTCCCTTCTCTCCAGATGTGCTACCAGGTTTTTTCTCACAATCTTCTCCATCACCTTGCATGGTATACAAGTCAAGGACACTGGCCTGTAGTTCAGTGCCTCTTGTCTGTCACCCTTTTTGTATATTGGGACCACATTCGCCGTCTTCCATATTTCTGGTAGGTCTCCCGTCTCCAGTGACTTACTATACACTATGGAGAGTGGCAAGCAAAGTGCCTCTGCACACTCTTTCAGTACCCATGGTGAGATCCCATCTGGACCAACAGCCTTTCTAACATCCAGATCCAGCAGGTGTCTCTTGACCTCCTCTCTCGTAATTTCGAACTCCTCCAAGGCCGCCTGGTTTACCTCCCTTTCTCCTAGCACAGTGACCTCACCTTGTTCTGTTGTGAAGACCTCCTGGAACCTCTTGTTGAGTTCTTCACACACCTCTCTGTCATTCTCTGTATACCTGTCCTCGCCTGTTCTAAGTTTCAATACCTGTTCTTTCACTGTTGTTTTCCTTCTGATGTGACTGTGGAGTAGCTTTGGTTCGGTCTTGGCTTTGTTTGCTATATCATTTTCATAACTTTTCTCTGCTTCTATTCTCACCCTGACATACTCATTCCTGGTTCTCTGGTATCTCTCTCTGCTTTCTGGTGTTCTGTTATTCCGGAAGTTCCTCCATGCCCTTTTGTTCAGTTTCTTCGCTTCCATACATGACCTATTATACCATGGATTCTCCTTTTGCTTCTCGGATTTTTCCTTTTGGGCCGGGATGTATCTGCTTACTGCCTCTTGACACTTTTGGGTGACATAGTCCATCATACCCTGTACAGACTTATCTCTGAGGTCTGTGTCCCAAGGTATTTCCCTTAGGAAACTTCTCATCTCCTCATAATTTCCCTTTCGGTATGCCAGCCTTTTGTTTCCTAGTTCTTTTTTGGGGGGGGGATAATTCCTAGCTCTACCAGGTACTCAAAGTTCAATTCACTGTGATCACTCATTCCCAAGGACGCTTCCATCTTAACTTCCCTTATATCCCATTCATTTAGGGTAAATATCAAATCAAGCATTGCTGGTTCATCCTCTCCTCTCATTCTTGTTGGTTCCTTGATGTGCTGGCTTAGAAAGTTTCTTGTTGCCACGTCCAGCAGCTTAGCTCTCCATGTTTCTGGTCCTCCATGTGGGTCTCTGTTCTCCCAATCTATCTTCCCATGGTTGAAGTCTCTCATAATTAGTAGTCCAGATCCATTCCTGCTAGCAACAGAAGCTGCTCTCTCTATTATGTTAATGGTGGCCATGTTGTTTCTATCATCCTCCTGTCTGGGTCTTCTGTCATTTGGTGGTGGATTATATATGACTACGACTATAATTTTTTGCCCTCCAGTTGTTATGGTACCTGCTATGTAGTCACTGAAACCTTCACACCCCTGAATATCCATCTCCTCAAAATCCCAGCCTTGTCTTACCAGCAGAGCTACACCACCCCCACCTCTTCCTTCCCTCTCTTTCCTCATAACATAATAGTCCTGTGGGAACACTGCGTTTGTTATCGTTTTCGTGATCTTTGTTTCTGTGAGGGCTATTATGTCTGGGTTTTTTTCTAGTACCCATTCTCCAAGTTCATTTGCTTTATTTGTAATTCCATCTATGTTAGTGTACATTGCCTTGAGGCTCACTTTCTTCTGTCTCTTCTCAAATCTCCTCCTTGGTGAGTGTTCTGCTGGTGGGGGAGGCTGTTCCCCCACCAGCTTGGGGGAACAAGCTGTGTGTGTGTGTACTCACCTATTTGTGCTTGCGTGGGTTGAGCTCTGGCTCTTTGGTCCCGCCTCTCAACTGTCAATCAACTGGTGTACAGGTTCCTGAGCCTACTGGGCTCTATCATATCTACATTTAAAACTGTGTATGGAGTCAGCCTCCACCATATCACTTCTTAATGCATTCCATCCGTTAACTACTCTGACACTGAAAAAGTTCCTTCTAACGTCTCTGTGGCTCATGTGGGTACTCAGCTTCCACCTGTGTCCCCTTGTTCGCGTCCCACCAGTGTTGAATAGTTTATCATTGTTTACCCAGTCGATTCCCCTGAGGATTTTGTAGGTTGTGATCATGTTCCCTCTTACTCTTCTGTCTTCCAGTGTCGTAAGGTGCATTTCCCGCAGCCTTTCCTCGTAACTCATGCCTCTTAGTTCTGGGACTAGTCTAGTGGCATACCTTTGGTCTTTTTCCAGCTTCGTCTTGTGCTTGACAAGATACGGGCTCCATGCTGGGGCCGCATACTCCAGGATTGGTCTTACATATGTGGTGTACAAGATTCTGAATGATTCCTTACACAGGTTCCTGAACGCTGTTCTGATGTTAGCCAGCCTCGCATATGCCGCAGACGTTATTCTCTTTATGTGGGCTTCAGGAGACAGGTTTGGTGTGATATCAACTCCTAGATCTTTCTCTCTGTTCGTTTCATTAAGTACTTCATCTCCTATTCTGTATCCTGTGTCTGGTCTCCTGTTTCCACTGCCTAGTTTCATTACTTTGCATTTACTCGGTTTGAACTTCAAGAGCCATTTGTTGGACCATTCACTCAGTCTGTCTAGGTCATCTTGTAGCCTCCTACTATCATCCTCTGTTTCAATCCTCCTCATAATTTTTGCATCATCGGCAAACATTGAGAGAAACGATTCTATACCCTCTGGGAGATCATTTACATATACCAGAAACAGTATAGGTCCAAGGACTGACCCCTGCGGGACTCCACTCGTAACGTCTCGCCAATCTGAGACCTCACCCCTCACATTGACTCGTTGTGTCCTGTTGCTTAGGTACTCCTCTATCCACCGGAGTACCTTCCCTTTCACTCCAGTCTGCATCTCCAGCTTTTTCACTAGCCTCTTGTGTGGTACTGTATCAAAGGCTTTCTGACAATCCAAAAATATGCAGTCTGCCCACCCTTCTCTTTCTTGCCTTATTTTTGTTGCCTGGTCGTAGAATTCAAGTAACCCTGTGAGGCAGGACCTGCCATCCCTGAACCATGTTGATGCTGTGTTACAAAGTTCTTTCGCTCCAGATGTTCCACTAGCTTTCTTCGCACAATCTTCTCCATCAGCTTGCATGGTATGCAGGTTAGGGACACTGGCCTGTAGTTCAGTGCCTCCTGTCTTTGGGGAATTCACTAAATCATCCTACACTAGGCATATTCAAGTGAATTTATATCCATTCTATAGTATGGCGACGAAAACTGAACTGCATAATCTAAATGGGGCCTAACCAGAGCAAGATATAGCTGAAGAACCACACCAGGTGTCTTGTTACTAACGCTTCGATTAATAAATCCCAGTGTCCTATTCGCCTTATTACGAACATTCATGCATTGATCCTTTTGTTTTAAATTCTTACTAATCATTACTCCCAGATCCCTTTCGCAATTCGACTTCGCATTCTCAACACCATCTAGCTCGTATCTTGTAACTCTATCATCATTACCTAGCCTCAGAACTTTACATTTATCAGCATTAAACTGCATCTGCCAATCTTTTGACCATTTCAAAACCCTATTTAGATCAACTTGAAGTGATAGTGAGTCTTCTTCCGTGTTAATTTCCCTACCGATTTTTGTATCATCTGCAAATTTGCAAATGTTGCTACTCAAACCTGAATCTAAATCATTTATATATATTATAAACAACAGAGGTCCCAGGACAGAGCTCTGAGGCACTCCACTAACAACATTATCCCACTCTGACTTAACCCCATTTATACTAACTCTCTGTTTCCTTTGGTATAGCCATGCCCTAATCCAAGTTAATATAGCACCCCCAATACCATGAGCTTCTATTTTTTTAATTAGTCTTTCATGTGGCACTGTATCAAAAGCTTTGCTAAAGTCAAGGTACACAACATCACAATCCTTACCACTATCAACTGCCTCAACTATGCTTGAATAAAAAGTTAGCAAATTTGTTAAACATGAACGGCCATTTGTAAAAACCATGTTGCGACTCATTTATTAATTTATGTTTTTCAAGATGAAGACGAATTGTATTTGCAATTATCGATTCAAGTAACTTTCCCACAATAGACGTTAGGCTAATTGGCCGATAGTTTGACGCAAGTGATCTATCTCCTTTCTTAAAAATTGGTACCACACTAGCTACCTTCCATGACTCTGGCACTCTGCCTGACTCTATTGATTTATTAAATATGGTAGACAGTGGCTCGCAAAGCTCCTCTTTGCATTCTTTTAGCACCCTGGCAAACACTTCATCTGGCCCTGGGGATTTGCTTGGTTTGAGTTTTTCTAATTGTTTAATAACATCCTCCCTGGTAACTGCTAAACTTGTCAACCAGTCCTCGGCCCCATTACCTTTGATGACTCTGAGTATAACTTTTGATGGTATGAATCGTATTTTCGATTACATACCGTAGAACTCAGTATTTGTTTTACTGTATTTTAAAGTGTCTGAAATACAGCAGGTTTAAATTATAGAGGATTTGGATATTTAGTGACGGAGGATATTTGGATATTTACTGACGAATGAACTGAGGTGGGGGACAAGAGCTGTAACTCGGAAACTTTCGTCATCTTATTTACTATATCAGAAATATAGCAAGTTTAAATCTTAGTGGATTGGGATAGTTACTAACGAAGATAAGAGAAGAGGCTAAGGTGGGGGACAGGAGCTGGAGCTCGGTAACAATTTTTTGTATTTTACTATGTCTGAAATACAGGGATATTAAATTTCAAGGATACTATAGGGATATTAAATACAGATACAGGGATATTAAATTTCAAGGATACTATAGGGATATTAAATACAGATACAGGGATATTAAAACTTGGTATTTTAATAACGAAGTTGTATTAGTAAACTAAGGCGGAGGACGAGAGCTAGAACTCGGTAACTTAATTTTCTTTAATTACTGCGTACGAAATAACTATGGTTTAAATTTCAGGGAAATTGATTAGTTAATAGCGAAACTAGACTTATAAATGTATAGAGTCGGGTCCAGGAGCTAATATCTAATAAACTTTTTAAAATATCTGCTCAAGTCCGTAGAGTTTAATTTGCTCCATAAGATCTATTTTAGAAACGGCAGCGAGGATTAATTCAGTCTTAACTCCCATGACTCAGATGACACATGTGAGACAAACATATTTGACCTCACACACGACTGAAAATATTTGAATTCCATCTGTAAGAAATCCTTAAGACAGCAGCGAGGATTAAATCTCTGACATCATTTTAATCTTAAAAATGTGTGACAGAGGTATCCCTCCAAACACACACCGAAACTACGACGTTGGTACAACGTTCGAACAAGTTTTAACCCCTCCTAACCAGTTATAACAACCAATATAACAAGTTGTAACAACGTTCTAATACGTCATAAACACGTTAAGCCAAGATGTAACAACTTTATTACAAGTTGTAACAAGCGGAAAATAGAGACAGTCTCGGTTTGTCTTTCCAGGGATATGGATTTAAAACTAAAGGTTACATCTAAGATGTCTATTTTCTTTAACAAAACTTCTATGATTATATGAACTATGAAATATTTTTAAACCACTGGACTCTAAAAAAATCTGAATTTCTCCCATAAGTGGTGGTGTAGTGTGGGGCTGTAGAGTGGGGGTGTAGTGTGGGGCTGTAGAGTGGAGGTGTAGTGTGGGGCTGTAGAGTGGTGGTGTAGTGTGGGGCTGTAGAGTGGTGGTGTAGTGTGGGGCTGTAGAATGGTGGTGTAGTGTGGGGCTGTAGAGTGGAGGTGTAGTGTGGGGCTGTAGAGTGGTGGTGTAGTGTGGGGCTGTAGAGTGGAGGTGTAGTGTGGGGCTGAAGAGTGGTGGTGTAGTGTGGGGCTGTAGAGTGGTGGTGTAGTGTGGGGCTGTAGAGTGAGGGTGTAGTGTGGGGCTGTAGAGTGGTGGTGTAGTGTGGGGCTGTAGAGTGGTGGTGTAGTGTGGGGCTGAAGAGTGGAGGTGTAGTGTGGGGCTGAAGAGTGGTGGTGTAGTGTGGGGCTGTAGAGTAGTGGTGTAGTGTGGGGCTGTAGAATGGTGGTGTAGTGTGGGGCTGAAGAGTGGAGGTGTAGTGTGGGGCTGTAGAATGGTGGTGTAGTGTGGGGCTGAAGAGTGGTGGTGTAGTGTGGGGCTGTAGAGTGGTGGTGTAGTGTAGAGCTGTAGAGTGGTGGTGTAGTGTGGGGCTGTAGAGTGGTGGTGGAGTGTGGGGCTGTAGAGTGGTGGTGTAGTGTAGGGCTGTAGAGTGGTGGTGTAGTGTGGGGCTGTAGAGTGGTGGTGTAGTGTGGGGCTGTAGAGTGGTGATGTAGTGTGGGGCTGTAGAGTGGTGGTGTAGTGTGGGGGTGTAGCATGGGGGTGTAGTGTGGGGCTGTAGAGTGGTGGTGTAGTGTGGGGGTGTAGCATGGGGGTGTAGTGTGGGGCTGTAGAGTGGTGGTGTAGTGTGGGGCTGTAGAGTGGGGGTGTAGTGTGGGGCTGTAGAGTGGTGGTGTAGTGTGGGGGTGTAGCATGGGGGTGTAGTGTGGGGGTGTAGAGTGGTGGTGTAGTGTGGGGCTGTAGAGTGGGGGTGTAGTGTGGGGGTGTAGCATGGGGGTGTAGTGTGGGGCTGTAGAGTGGGGGTGTAGTGTGGGGCTGTAGAGTGGGGGTGTAGTGTGGGGCTGTAGAGTGGTGGTGTAGTGTGGGGGTGTAGAGTGGTGGTGTAGTGAGGGGCTGTAGAGTGAGGGTGTAGTGTGGGGCTGTAGAGTGGTGGTGTAGTGTGGGGCTGTAGAGTGGTGGTGTAGTGTGGGGCTGTAGAATGGGGGTGTAGTGTGGGGCTGTAGAGTGGTGGTGTAGTGTGGGGGTGTAGCATGGGGGTGTAGTGTGGGGCTGTAGAGTGGAGGTGTAGTGTGGGGGTGTAGAGTGGTGGTGTAGTGTGGGGCTGTAGAGTGGGGGTGTAGTGTGGGGCTGTAGAGTGGTGGTGTAGTGTGGGGCTGTAGAGTGGGGGTGTAGTGTGGGGCTGTAGAGTGGTGGTGTAGTGTGGGGCTGTAGAGTGGGGGTGTAGTGTGGGGCTGTAGAGTGGTGGTGTAGTGTGGGGGTGTAGCATGGGGGTGTAGTGTGGGGCTGTAGAGTGGTGGTGTAGTGTGGGGCTGTAGAGTGGGGGTGTAGTGTGGGGCTGTAGAGTGGTGGTGTAGTGTGGGGGTGTAGCATGGGGGTGTAGTGTGGGGGTGTAGAGTGGTGTAGTGTGGGGCTGTAGAGTGGGGGTGTAGTGTGGGGGTGTAGCATGGGGGTGTAGTGTGGGGCTGTAGAGTGGGGGTGTAGTGTGGGGCTGTAGAGTGGGGGGTGTAGTGTGGGGCTGTAGAGTGAGGGTGTAGTGTGGGGCTGTAGAGTGGTGGTGTAGTGTGGGGGTGTAGAGTGGTGGTGTAGTGTGGGGCTGTAGAGTGGGGGTGTAGTGTGGGGCTGTAGAGTGGTGGTGTAGTGTGGGGCTGTAGAGTGGGGGTGTAGTGTGGGGCTGTAGAGTGGTGGTGTAGTGTGGGGCTGTAGAGTGGGGGTGTAGTGTGGGGCTGTAGAGTGGTGGTGTAGTGTGGGGGTGTAGCATGGGGGTGTAGTGTGGGGCTGTAGAGTGGTGGTGTAGTGTGGGGGTGTAGCATGGGGGTGTAGTGTGGGGCTGTAGAGTGGTGGTGTAGTGTGGGGCTGTAGAGTGGGGGTGTAGTGTGGGGCTGTAGAGTGGTGGTGTAGTGTGGGGGTGTAGCATGGGGTGTAGTGTGGGGGTGTAGAGTGGTGGTGTAGTGTGGGGCTGTAGAGTGGGGGTGTAGTGTGGGGGTGTAGCATGGGGGTGTAGTGTGGGGCTGTAGAGTGGGGGTGTAGTGTGGGGCTGTAGAGTGGGGGTGTAGTGTGGGGCTGTAGAGTGGGGGTGTAGTGTGGGGCTGTAGAGTGGGGGTGTAGTGTGGGGCTGTAGAGTGAGGGTGTAGTGTGGGGCTGTAGAGTGGTGGTGTAGTGTGGGGGTGTAGAGTGGTGGTGTAGTGTGGGGCTGTAGAGTGGGGGTGTAGTGTGGGGCTGTAGAGTGGTGGTGTAGTGTGGGGGTGTAGAGTGGTGGTGTAGTGTGGGGCTGTAGAGTGAGGGTGTAGTGTGGGGCTGTAGAGTGGTGGTGTAGTGTGGGGGTGTAGCATGGGGGTGTAGTGTGGGGCTGTAGAGTGGTGGTGTAGTGTGGGGGTGTAGCATGGGGGTGTAGTGTGGGGCTGTAGAGTGGTGGTGTAGTGTGGGGCTGTAGAGTGGGGGTGTAGTGTGGGGCTGTAGAGTGGTGGTGTAGTGTGGGGGTGTAGCATGGGGGTGTAGTGTGGGGGTGTAGAGTGGTGGTGTAGTGTGGGGCTGTAGAGTGGGGGTGTAGTGTGGGGGTGTAGCATGGGGGTGTAGTGTGGGGCTGTAGAGTGGGGGTGTAGTGTGGGGCTGTTGAGTGGGGGTGTAGTGTGGGGCTGTAGAGTGAGGGTGTAGTGTGGGGCTGTAGAGTGGTGGTGTAGTGTGGGGGTGTAGAGTGGTGGTGTAGTGTGGGGCTGTAGAGTGGGGGTGTAGTGTGGGGCTGTAGAGTGGTGGTGTAGTGTGGGGGTGTAGAGTGGTGGTGTAGTGTGGGGCTGTAGAGTGAGGGTGTAGTGTGGGGCTGTAGAGTGGTGGTGTAGTGTGGGGCTGTAGAGTGGTGGTGTAGTGTGGGGCTGTAGAATGGGGGTGTAGTGTGGGGCTGTAGAGTGGTGGTGTAGTGTGGGGGTGTAGCATGGGGGTGTAGTGTGGGGCTGTAGAGTGGAGGTGTAGTGTGGGGGTGTAGAGTGGTGGTGTAGTGTGGGGCTGTAGAGTGGGGGTGTAGTGTGGGGCTGTAGAGTGGTGGTGTAGTGTGGGGCTGTAGAGTGGGGGTGTATTGTGGGGCTGTAGAGTGGTGGTGTAGTGTGGGGCTGTAGAGTGGGGGTGTAGTGTGGGGCTGTAGAGTGGTGGTGTAGTGTGGGGGTGTAGCATGGGGGTGTAGTGTGGGGCTGTAGAGTGGTGGTGTAGTGTGGGGGTGTAGCATGGGGGTGTAGTGTGGGGCTGTAGAATGGTGGTGTAGTGTGGGGCTGTAGAGTGGGGGTGTAGTGTGGGGCTGTAGAGTGGTGGTGTAGTGTGGGGGTGTAGCATGGGGGTGTAGTGTGGGGGTGTAGAGTGGTGTAGTGTGGGGCTGTAGAGTGGGGGTGTAGTGTGGGGGTGTAGCATGGGGGTGTAGTGTGGGGCTGTAGAGTGGGGGTGTAGTGTGGGGCTGTAGAGTGGGGGGTGTAGTGTGGGGCTGTAGAGTGAGGGTGTAGTGTGGGGCTGTAGAGTGGTGGTGTAGTGTGGGGGTGTAGAGTGGTGGTGTAGTGTGGGGCTGTAGAGTGAGGGTGTAGTGTGGGGCTGTAGAGTGGTGGTGTAGTGTGGGGCTGTAGAGTGGTGGTGTAGTGTGGGGCTGTAGAGTGGGGGTGTAGTGTGGGGGTGTAGCATGGGGGTGTAGTGTGGGGCTGTAGAGTGGGGGTGTAGTGTGGGGCTGTTGAGTGGGGGTGTAGTGTGGGGCTGTAGAGTGAGGGTGTAGTGTGGGGCTGTAGAGTGGTGGTGTAGTGTGGGGGTGTAGAGTGGTGGTGTAGTGTGGGGCTGTAGAGTGGGGGTGTAGTGTGGGGCTGTAGAGTGGTGGTGTAGTGTGGGGGTGTAGAGTGGTGGTGTAGTGTGGGGCTGTAGAGTGAGGGTGTAGTGTGGGGCTGTAGAGTGGTGGTGTAGTGTGGGGCTGTAGAGTGGTGGTGTAGTGTGGGGCTGTAGAATGGGGGTGTAGTGTGGGGCTGTAGAGTGGTGGTGTAGTGTGGGGGTGTAGCATGGGGGTGTAGTGTGGGGCTGTAGAGTGGAGGTGTAGTGTGGGGGTGTAGAGTGGTGGTGTAGTGTGGGGCTGTAGAGTGGGGGTGTAGTGTGGGGCTGTAGAGTGGTGGTGTAGTGTGGGGCTGTAGAGTGGGGGTGTATTGTGGGGCTGTAGAGTGGTGGTGTAGTGTGGGGCTGTAGAGTGGGGGTGTAGTGTGGGGCTGTAGAGTGGTGGTGTAGTGTGGGGGTGTAGCATGGGGGTGTAGTGTGGGGCTGTAGAGTGGTGGTGTAGTGTGGGGGTGTAGCATGGGGGTGTAGTGTGGGGCTGTAGAATGGTGGTGTAGTGTGGGGCTGTAGAGTGGGGGTGTAGTGTGGGGCTGTAGAGTGGTGGTGTAGTGTGGGGGTGTAGCATGGGGGTGTAGTGTGGGGGTGTAGAGTGGTGTAGTGTGGGGCTGTAGAGTGGGGGTGTAGTGTGGGGGTGTAGCATGGGGGTGTAGTGTGGGGCTGTAGAGTGGGGGTGTAGTGTGGGGCTGTAGAGTGGGGGGTGTAGTGTGGGGCTGTAGAGTGAGGGTGTAGTGTGGGGCTGTAGAGTGGTGGTGTAGTGTGGGGGTGTAGAGTGGTGGTGTAGTGTGGGGCTGTAGAGTGGGGGTGTAGTGTGGGGCTGTAGAGTGGTGGTGTAGTGTGGGGCTGTAGAGTGGGGGTGTAGTGTGGGGCTGTAGAGTGGTGGTGTAGTGTGGGGCTGTAGAGTGGGGGTGTAGTGTGGGGCTGTAGAGTGGTGGTGTAGTGTGGGGGTGTAGCATGGGGGTGTAGTGTGGGGCTGTAGAGTGGTGGTGTAGAGTGGGGGTGTAGCATGGGGGTGTAGTGTGGGGCTGTAGAGTGGTGGTGTAGTGTGGGGCTGTAGAGTGGGGGTGTAGTGTGGGGCTGTAGAGTGTTGGTGTAGTGTGGGGGTGTAGCATGGGGTGTAGTGTGGGGGTGTAGAGTGGTGGTGTAGTGTGGGGCTGTAGAGTGGGGGTGTAGTGTGGGGGTGTAGCATGGGGGTGTAGTGTGGGGCTGTAGAGTGGGGGTGTAGTGTGGGGCTGTAGAGTGGGGGTGTAGTGTGGGGCTGTAGAGTGAGGGTGTAGTGTGGGGTTGTAGAGTGGTGGTGTAGTGTGGGGGTGTAGAGTGGTGGTGTAGTGTGGGGCTGTAGAGTGGGGGTGTAGTGTGGGGCTGTAGAGTGGTGGTGTAGTGTGGGGGTGTAGAGTGGTGGTGTAGTGTGGGGCTGTAGAGTGGTGGTGTAGTGTGGGGGTGTAGAGTGGTGGTGTAGTGTGGGGCTGTAGAGTGAGGGTGTAGTGTGGGGCTGTAGGGTGGTGGTGTAGTGTGGGGCTGTAGAGTGGTGGTGTAGTGTGGGGCTGTAGAGTGGGGGTGTAGTGTGGGGCTGTAGAGTGGTGGTGTAGTGTGGGGCTGTAGAGTGGTGGTGTAGTGTGGGGGTGTAGCATGGGGGTGTAGTGTGGGGCTGTAGAGTGGAGGTGTAGTGTGGGGGTGTAGAGTGGTGGTGTAGTGTGGGGCTGTAGAGTGGGGGTGTATTGTGGGGCTGTAGAGTAGTGGTGTAGTGTGGGGCTGTAGAGTGGGGGTGTAGTGTGGGGCTGTAGAGTGGTGGTGTAGTGTGGGGCTGTAGAGTGGGGGTGTAGCGTGGGGCTGTAGAGTGGTGGTGTAGTGTGGGGGTGTAGCATGGGGGTGTAGTGTGGGGCTGTAGAGTGGTGGTGTAGTGTGGGGGTATAGCATGGGGGTGTAGTGTGGGGCTGTAGAGTGGTGGTGTAGTGTGGGGCTGTAGAGTGGGGGTGTAGTGTGGGGCTGTAGAGTGGTGGTGTAGTGTGGGGGTGTAGCATGGGGGTGTAGTGTGGGGGTGTAGAGTGGTGGTGTAGTGTGGGGCTGTAGAGTGGGGGTGTAGTGTGGGGGTGTAGCATGGGGGTGTAGTGTGGGGCTCTAGAGTGGGGGTGTAGTGTGGGGCTGTAGAGTGGGGGTGTAGTGTGGGGCTGTAGAGTGAGGGTGTAGTGTGGGGCTGTAGAGTGGTGGTGTAGTGTGGGGGTGTAGAGTGGTGGTGTAGTGTGGGGCTGTAGAGTGGTGGTGTAGTGTGGGGCTGTAGAGTGGTGGTGTAGTGTGGGGCTGTAGTGTGGGGGTGTAGTGTGGGGCTGTAGAGTGGTGGTGTAGTGTGGGGGTGTAGTGTGGGGGGGGGGGGGGATATAGGAGGGTCGCCGTATATCAGGTGATCTTAACTACCAGGTCCTCGGCGGCCGGGCACAGTTGTGGTGCCCCGGCGGCCGGTGCTGGTGGCCGGTGATGGTGAGATAACAGCAACAGGTGAGGCTGCAGGAGGAGGGGAAGTGCCAGGTGGGCGGAAGAGGGCAGGTGAGGGGCGCCAGGGCTTATAACCTGAGGCCCGGCCTCGCCCTCACCAGTGTTGCCCTCGCCGCCCATTGTCTCACACCTCCACGCTGCTCGC
Source organism: Procambarus clarkii (assembly GCF_040958095.1). NCBI lineage: Eukaryota > Metazoa > Arthropoda > Malacostraca > Decapoda > Cambaridae > Procambarus > Procambarus clarkii. Next base: position 10,496,782 of record NC_091207.1, read on the forward strand.
CTCCTTCCTTCACGTCCCGGTAAGCCATTGTTGATGACGCAATGGCGTCACGTGGCACGCGCAACGTCAGTGCCACGAGTCGCACGTGGCGGCCATTGTGGGCGTGCCACGTGGCGGCGAGGCTGGAGGTGGAGGGGCGGCGCGCGTGGCGGCCCTCACTTGTCCCCCGGCGGCGGCGTCACCAGCAGGGCGGCCCCGGGCCCCGCCACACACACCTCCTGCGTCGCCTGTAAGTCACAACCTCTCCCTGCCTCACGCCTCCCTGCCTCACGCCTCCCTGCCTCACGCCTCCCTGCCTCACGCCTCCCTGCCTCACGCCTCCCTGCCTCACGCCTCCCAACACTCTCACCACACTCTCAACATCTTCTTGTTCCTTCCGGGTGACTTGTTGCAGTGTTCTTCTGCGGTTAAGTTACGTTCTTCGGCGGTTCTTCCGCCTCGCACTCTCCACCTGCTGGCTGCCTGTCCCCGTCCAGGGTACTGGAGAACAGTGGCCCTCAGGGCTGCCTGTCCCCGTCCAGGGCACTGGAGAACAGTGGCCCTCAGGGCTGCCTGTCCCCGTCCAGGGCACTGGAGAACAGTGGCCCTCAGGGCTGCCTGTCCCTGTCCAGGGCACTGGGGAACAGTGGCCCTCAGGGCTGCCTGTCCCCGTCCAGGGCACTGGGGAACAGTGGCTCTCACGGCTGCCTGTCCCCGTCCAGGGCACTGGAGAAGAGTGGCCCTCAGGGCTGCCTGTCCCCGTCCAGGGCACTGGGGAACAGTGGCCCTCAGGGCTGACTGTCCCCGTCCAGGGTACTGGAGAACAGTGGCCCTCAGGGCTGCCTGTCCCCGTCCAGGGCACTGGAGAACAGTGGCCCTCAGGGCTGACTGTCCCCGTCCAGGGCACTGGGGAACAGTGGCCCTCAGGGCTGCCTGTCCCCGTCCAGGGCACTGGGGAACAGTGGCCCTCAGGGCTGACTGTCACCGTCCAGGGCACTGGGGAACAGTGGCCTTCAGGGCTGCCTGTCCCCGTCCAGGGCACTGGGGAACAGTGGCCCTCAGGGCTGCCTGTCACCGTCCAGGGCACTGGAGAACAGTGGCCCTCAGGGCTGACTGTCACCCTCCAGGGCACTGGAGAACAGTGGCCCTCAGGGCTGCCTGTCCCTGTCCAGGGCACTGGGGAACAGTGGCCCTCAGGGCTGCCTGTCCCCGTCCAGGGCACTGGGGAACAGTGGCTCTCACGGCTGCCTGTCCCCGTCCAGGGCACTGGAGAAGAGTGGCCCTCAGGGCTGCCTGTCCCCGTCCAGGGCACTGGGGAACAGTGGCCCTCAGGGCTGACTGTCCCCGTCCAGGGTACTGGAGAACAGTGGCCCTCAGGGCTGCCTGTCCCCGTCCAGGGCACTGGAGAACAGTGGCCCTCAGGGCTGACTGTCCCCGTCCAGGGCACTGGGGAACAGTGGCCCTCAGGGCTGCCTGTCCCCGTCCAGGGCACTGGGGAACAGTGGCCCTCAGGGCTGACTGTCACCGTCCAGGGCACTGGGGAACAGTGGCCTTCAGGGCTGCCTGTCCCCGTCCAGGGCACTGGGGAACAGTGGCCCTCAGGGCTGCCTGTCACCGTCCAGGGCACTGGAGAACAGTGGCCCTCAGGGCTGACTGTCACCCTCCAGGGCACTGGAGAACAGTGGCCCTCAGGGCTGCCTGTCACCGTCCAGGGCACTGGAGAACAGTGGCCCTCAGGGCTGCCTGTCACCCTCCAGGGCACTGGGGAACAGTGGCCCTCAGGGCTGACTGTCCCCGTCCAGGGCACTGGAGAACAGTGGCCCTCAGGGCTGCCTGTCACCCTCCAGGGCACTGGGGAACAGTGGCCCTCAGGGCTGCCTGTCACCGTCCAGGGCACTGGAGAACAGTGGCCCTCAGGGCTGCCTGTCACCCTCCAGGGCACTGGGGAACAGTGGCCCTCAGGGCTGCCTGTCACCCTCCAGGGCACTGGAGAACAGTGGCCCTCAGGGCTGAATGTCACCGTCCAGGGCACTGGAGAACAGTGGCCCTCAGGGCTGCCTGTCACCGTCCAGGGCACTGGGGAACAGTGGCCCTCAGGGCTGCCTGTCACCGTCCAGGGCACTGGGGAACAGTGGCCCTCAGGGCTGACTGTCCCCGTCCAGGGCACTGGGGAACAGTGGCCCTCAGGGCTGACTGTCCCCGTCCAGGGCACTGGGGAACAGTGGCCCTCAGGGCTGCCTGTCACCGTCCAGGGCACTGGGGAACAGTGGCCCTCAGGGCTGCCTGTCACCGTACAGGGCACTGGAGAACAGTGGCCCTCAGGGCTGCCTGTCCCCGTCCAGGGCACTGGGGAACAGGGGCCCTCAGGGCTGCCTGTCCCCGTCCAGGGCACTGGGGAACAGGGGCCCTCAGGGCTGCCTGTCCCCGTCCAGGGCACTGGGGAACAGGGGCCCTCAGGGCTGCCTGTCCCCGTCCAGGGCACTGGGGAACAGTGGCCCTCAGGGCTGCCTGTCCCCGTCCAGGGCACTGGGGAACAGGGGCCCTCAGGGCTGCCTGTCCCCGTCCAGGGCACTGGGGAACAGGGGCCCTCAGGGCTGACTGTCCCCGTCCAGGGCACTGGGGAACAGTGGCCCTCAGGGCTGACTGTCACCGTCCAGGGCACTGGGGAACAGGGCCCCTCAGGGCTGCCTGTCCCCGTCCAGGGCACTGGGGAACAGTGGCCCTCAGGGCTGCCTGTCCCCGTCCAGGGCACTGGGGAACAGTGGCCCTCAGGGCTGCCTGTCCCCGTCCAGGGCACTGGGGAACAGTGGCCCTCAGGGCTGCCTGTCCCCGTCCAGGGCACTGGGGAACAGGGGCCCTCAGGGCTGCCTGTCCCCGTCCAGGGCACTGGGGAACAGGGCCCCTCAGGGCTGACTGTTCACCAACTAGGCCAGTAGGAATATTTCAAGACAACTCTGCTAATTCTCTCTCAACGATCACAAATGCCCAAAATCAGTGTTTACCCCATATGTGTGGTGATGTGTGGTGATGTGTGGTGATGTGTGGTGGTGATGTGTGGTGATGTGTGGTGATGATGTGGTGATGTGTGGTGATGTGTGGTGGTGATGTGTGGTGATGTGTGGTGATGTGTGGTGGTGATGTGTGGTGATGTGTGGTGATGATGTGTGGTGATGTGTGGTGATGTGTGGTGGTGTGTGGTGATGATGTGGTGATGTGTGGTGATGTGTGGTGATGTGTGGTGGTGATGTGTGGTGATGATGTGTGGTGATGTGTGGTGATGTGTGGTGGTGATGTGGTGATGTGTGGTGATGATGTGTGGTGATGTGTGGTGATGTGTGGTGATGTGTGGTGGTGTGTGGTGGTGATGTGTGGTGATGATGTGTGGTGATGTGTGGTGATGTGTGGTGGTGATGTGGTGATGTGTGGTGATGATGTGTGGTGATGTGTGGTGATGTGTGGTGGTGATGTGGTGATGTGTGGTGGTGATGTGTGGTGATGTGTGGTGATGTGTGGTGATGAGGTGTGGTGATGTGTGGTGATGTGTGGTGGTGATGTGGTGATGTGTGGTGGTGACGTGTGGTGATGTGTGGTGATGTGTGGTGATGTGTGGTGATGATGTGTGGTGATGATGTGTGGTGATGTGTGGTGATGTGTGGTGATGTGTGGTGATGATGTGGTGATGTGTGGTGATGTGTGGTGGTGATGTGTGGTGATGTGTGGTGATGATGTGGTGATGTGTGGTGGTGATGTGTGGTGATGTGTGGTGATGATGTGTGGTGATGTGTGGTGATGTGTGGTGATGATGTGGTGATGTGTGGTGGTGATGTGTGGTGATGTGTGGTGATGTGTGGTGATGATGTGGTGATGTGTGGTGGTGATGTGTGGTGATGTGTGGTGATGTGTGGTGATGTGTGGTGATGGATGTGTGGTGATGATGTGGTGATGTGTGGTGGTGATGTGTGGTGATGTGTGGTGATGTGTGGTGATGTGTGGTGATGATGTGTGGTGATGATGTGTGGTGATGTGTGGTGATGTGTGGTGATGTGTGGTGATGATGTGGTGATGTGTGGTGATGTGTGGTGGTGATGTGTGGTGATGTGTGGTGATGTGTGGTGATGATGTGGTGATGTGTGGTGATGTGTGGTGATGTGTGGTGATGATGTGGTGATGTGTGGTGATGTGTGGTGATGATGTGGTGATGTGTGGTGATGTGTGGTGATGTGTGGTGATGGTGTGGTGATGTGTGGTGATGTGTGGTGGTGATGTGTGGTGATGATGTGGTGATGTGTGGTGATGTGTGGTGATGATGTGGTGATGTGTGGTGATGTGTGGTGATGATGTGTGGTGATGTGTGGTGATGTGTGGTGATGATGTGGTGATGATGTGTGGTGATGATGTGGTGATGTGTGGTGATGATGTGTGGTGATGATGTGGTGATGTGTGGTGATGTGTGGTGGTGATGTGTGGTGATGATGTGGTGATGTGTGGTGATGATGTGTGGTGGTGATGATGTGGTGATGTGTGGTGATGTGTGGTGGTGATGTGTGGTGGTGATGTGTGGTGGTGATGTGGTGATGTGTGGTGGTGATGTGGTGATGTGTGGTGATGTGTGGTGATGTGGTGATGTGTGGTGATGTGTGGTGGTGATGTGTGGTGGTGATGTGTGGTGATGTGTGGTGATGATGTGGTGATGTGTGGTGGTGATGTGTGATGTGTGGTGATGTGTGGTGGTGATGTGTGGTGATGTGTGGTGGTGATGTGTGGTGGTGATGTGTGATGTGTGGTGATGATGTGGTGATGTGTGGTGGTGATGTGTGGTGATGTGTGGTGATGTGTGGTGGTGATGTGTGGTGATGTGTGGTGGTGATGTGTGGTGATGATGTGGTGATGTGTGGTGATGTGTGGTGGTGATGTGTGGTGATGATGTGGTGATGTGTGGTGATGTGTGGTGATGTGTGGTGGTGATGTGTGGTGGTGATGTGTGGTGATGATGTGTGGTGATGATGTGGTGATGTGTGATGTGTGGTGATGTGTGGTGATGATGTGGTGATGTGTGGTGATGTGTGGTGGTGATGTGTGGTGGTGATGTGTGGTGATGATGTGTGGTGATGATGTGGTGATGTGTGATGTGTGGTGATGTGTGGTGATGATGTGGTGATGTGTGGTGATGTGTGGTGATGTGTGGTGGTGATGTGTGGTGGTGATGTGTGGTGATGTGTGGTGATGATGTGGTGATGTGTGATGTGTGGTGGTGATGTGTGGTGATGATGTGGTGATGTGTGGTGATGATGTGGTGATGTGTGGTGATGATGTGGTGATGTGTGGTGATGTGGTGATGTGTGGTGGTGATGTGTGGTGATGATGTGGTGATATGTGGTGATGTGTGGTGGTCTGTGATGATGTGTGGTGATGTGTGGTGATGTGTGGTGGTCTGTGGTGATGTGTGGTGATGTGTGGTGGTCTGTGGTGATGTGTGGTGGTCTGTGGTGATGTGTGGTGATGTGTGGTGGTGATGTGTGGTGATGTGTGTGGTGATGTGTGGTGATGTGTGGTGGTGATGTGTGATGATGTGTGGTGGTGATGTGTGGTGGTGATGTGTGGTGGTGATGTGTGGTGGTGATGTGTGTGGTGATGATATGGTGATGTGTGGTGATGTGTGGTGGTGATGTGTGTGGTGATGATGTGGTGATGTGTGGTGGTGATGTGTGTGGTAGTGATGTGTGTGGTGATGTGTGGTAATGATGTGTGTGTGTGGTGATGTGTGGTTGTGATGAGTGTGGTGATGTGTGTGGTGGTGATGTGTGGTGGTGATGTGTGATGATGTGAGGTGGTAATGTGTGGTGGTGATGTGTGTGGTGATGGTGTGGTGGTGATGTGTGTGGTGATGTGTGTGGTGATGTGTGTGGTGGTGATGTGTGTAGTGATGTGTGTGGTGATGTGTGGTGGTGATGTGTGATGATGTGAGGTGGTAATGTGTGGTGGTGATGTGTGTGGTGATGTTGTGGTGGTGATGTGTGTGGTGATGTGTGTGGTGGTGATGTGTGTGGTGATGTGGTGGTGATGTGTGGTAGTGATGTGTGGTGGTGATGTGTGATGATGTGTGTGGTGGTGATGAGTGTGGTGGTGATGTGGTGGTGATGTGTGTGGTGGTGATGTGTGTGGTGGTGATATGTGTGGTGGTGATGTGTGTAGTAGTGATGAGTGTGGTGGTGATGTGGTGGTGATGTGTGTGGTGGTGATGTGTGGTGGTGATGTGTGGTGGTGATGTGTGGTGATGTGTGTGGTGGTGATGAGTGTGGTGGTGATGTGGTGGTGATGTGTGTGGTGGTGATGTGTGTGGTGGTGATGTGTGTAGTAGTGATGAGTGTGGTGGTGATGTGGTGGTGATGTGTGTGGTGGTGATGTGTGGTGATGTGTGGTGATGTGTGGTGATGATGTATGGTGGTGATGTGTGGTGTTGTGTGTGGTGGTGATGTGTGTGGTGGTGGTGGTGATGTGTGTGGTGGTGATGTGTGTGGTGGTGATGTGTGTGGTAGTGATGTGTGTGGTGGTGATGTGTGGTGATGTGTGGTGGTAATGTGTGGTGGTGATGTGTGTGGTGGTGATGTGTGGTGATGTGTGGTGGTGATGTGTGTGGTGGTGATGTGTGTGGTGGTGATGTGTGTGGTGATGTGTGTGGTGGTGATGTGTGTGGTGGTGATGTGTGGTGATGTGTGGTGGTGATGTGTGGTGGTGATGTGTGGTCGTGATGTGTGGTCGTGGTGTGTGGTGGTGATGTGTGGTGGTGATGTGTGTGGTGGTGATGTGTGGTGATGTGTGTGGTGATGATGTGTGTGGTGGTGATGTGTGTGGTGGTGATGTGTGTGGTGGTGACGTGTGTGGTGATGTGTGTGGTGGTGATGTGTGTGGTGATGTGTGTGGTGGTGACGTGTGTGGTGATGTGTGTGATGATGTGTGTGGTGATGTGTGGTGGTGATGTGTGGTGGTCATGAGTGTGGTGGTGATGTGTGGTGGTGATGTGTGGTGGTGATGAGTGTGGTGGTGATGTGTGGTGGTGGTGATGTGTGGTGGTGATGTGTGGTGGTGATGTGTGTGGTGATGTGTGGTGGTGATGTGTGTGGTGGTGATGTGTGTGGTGATGTGTGTGGTGATGTGTGGTGGTGATGAGTGGTGGTGATGTGTGTGGTGGTGATGTGTGTGGTGGTGATGTGTGTGGTGGTGATGTGTGTGGTGGTGATGAGTGTGGTGGTGATGTGTGGGGTGGTGATGTGTGGTGGTGATGTGTGTGGTGGTGATGTGTGTGGTGGTGATGTGTGGTGGTGATGTGTGTGGTGGTGATGTGTGGTGGTGATGTGTGTGGTGGTGATGTGTGTGGTGGTGATGTGTGGTGGTGATGTGTGTGGTGGTGATGTGTGTGGTGGTGATGTGTGGTGGTGATGTGTGTGGTGGTGATGTGTGGTGGTGATGTGTGTGGTGGTGATGTGTGGTGGTGATGTGTGGTGGTGATGTGTGGTGGTGATGTGTGTGGTGGTGATGTGTGTGGTGGTGATGTGTGTGGTGGTGATGTGTGGTGGTGATGTGTGGTGATGTGTGTGGTGGTGATGTGCGGTGGTGGTGATGTGTGTGGTGATGTGTGGTGGTGATGTGTGTGGTGGTGATGTGTGGTGGTGATGATGTGTGTGGTGGTGATGTGTGGTGGTGATGTGTGGTGATGTGTGTGGTGGTGATGTGTGGTGGTGATGTGTGTGATGGTGATGTGTGGTGGTGATGATGTGTGTGGTGGTGATGTTTGGTGGTGATGTGTGTGGTGGTGATGTGTGTGGTGGTGATGTGTGTGGTGGTGATGTGTGTGGTGGTGATGTGTGTGGTGGTGATGTGTGGTGGTGATGTGTGTGGTGGTGATGTGTGGTGGTGATGTGTGTTGATGTGTGTGGTGGTGATGTGTGGTGATGATGTGTGGTGGTGATGTGTGGTGGTAATGTGTGTGGTGGTGATGTGTGGTGGTGATGTGTGTGGTGGTGATGTGTGGTGGTAATGTGTGTGGTGGTGATGTGTGGTGGTGATGTGTGGTGGTGATGTGTGTGTGGTGGTGATGTGTGTGGTGGTGGTGTGTGGTGGTGATGTGTGTGGTGGTGATGTGTGGTGGTGATGTGTGGTGGTGATGTGTGGTGGTGATGTGTGTGTGGTGGTGATGTGTGTGGTGGTGGTGTGTGGTGGTGATGTGTGTGGTGGTGATGTGTGGTGGTGATGTGTGTGGTGGTGATGTGTGGTGGTGATGTGTGGTGATGTGTGTGGTGGTGATGTGTGGTGATGATGTGTGGTGGTGATGTGTGGTGGTAATGTGTGTGGTGGTGATGTGTGTGGTGGTGATGTGTGTGGTGGTGATGTGTGTGGTGGTGATGTGTGGTGGTAATGTGTGTGGTGGTGATGTGTGGTGGTGATGTGTGTGGTGGTGATGTGTGGTGGTAATGTGTGTGGTGGTGATGTGTGGTGGTGGTGATGTGTGTGTGGTGGTGATGTGTGTGGTGGTGATGTGTGGTGATGATGTGTGGTGGTGATGTGTGGTGGTAATGTGTGTGGTGGTGATGTGTGTGGTGGTGATGTGTGGTGGTAATGTGTGTGGTGGTAATGTGTGTGGTGGTGATGTGTGGTGGTGATGTGTGTGGTGGTGATGTGCGGTGGTGGTGATGTGTGTGGTGATGTGTGGTGGTGATGTGTGTGGTGGTGATGTGTGGTGGTGGTGATGTGTGTGGTGGTGATGTGTGTGTGGTGGTGATGTGTGGTGGTGATGTGTGTGTGGTGGTGGTGATGTGTGGTGGTGATGTGTGTGTGGTGGTGGTGATGTGTGGTGGTGATGTGTGTGTGGTGGTGATGTGTGGTGGTGATGTGTGTGGTGGTGATGTGTGTGGTGGTGATGTGTGGTGGTGGTGGTGTGTGGTGGTGGTGATGTGTGTGGTGGTGATGTGTGTGGTGGTGATGTGTGTGGTGGTGATGTGTGGTGGTGGTGATGTATGTGGTGATGTGAGTGGTGGTGATGTGTGGTGGTGGTGATGTATGTGGTGGTGATGTGTGTGGTGGTGATGTGTGGTGGTGGTGATGTATGTGGTGGTGATGTGAGTGGTGGTGATGTGTGTGGTGGTGGTGTGTGGTGGTGGTGTGTGGTGGTGATGTATGTGGTGGTGATGTATGTGGTGGTGATGTGTGGTGGTGGTGATGTGTGGTGGTGATGTACGTGGTGGTGATGTGTGGTGGTGATGTGTGGTGGTGATGTGTGTGTGGTGGTGATGTGTGGTGGTGGTGGTGTGTGGTGGTGGTGGTGGTGTGGGGTGGTGATGTGTGGTGGTGGTGATGTGTAGTGGTGGTGATGTGTGTGGTGGTGATGTATGTGGTGGTGATGTGTGTGGTGGTGATGTGTGGTGATGATGTATGTGGTGGTGATGTATGTGGTGGTGATGTGTGTGGTGGTGATGTGTGGTGGTGATGTGTGTGGTGGTGATGTGTGGTGGTGGTGATGTGTGGTGGTGGTGATGTGTGGTGGTGGTGATGTGTGGTGGTGATGTGTGTGGTGGTGATATGTGGTGATGATGTGTGTGGTGGTGATGTATGTGGTGGTGATGTGTGTGGTGGTGATGTGTGGTGGTGATGTGTGGTGGTGATGTGTGGTGGTGGTGATGTGTGGTGGTGATGTGTGTGGTGGTGATATGTGGTGATGATGTATGTGGTGGTGATGTATGTGGTGGTGATGTGTGTGGTGGTGATGTGTGGTGGTGATGTGTGGTGGTGATGTGTGTGGTGGTGATGTGTGTGGTGGTGATGTGTGGTGGTGGTGATGTGTGGTGGTGGTGATGTGTGGTGGTGGTGATGTGTGGTGGTGGTGATGTGTGGTGGTGATATGTGGTGATGATGTGTGTGGTGGTGATGTGTGTGGTGGTGATGTGTGTGGTGGTGATGTGTGGTGATGTGTGTGGTGGTGATGTGTGGTGGTGATGTGTGGTGGTGATGTGTGTGGTGGTGATGTGTGGTGATGTGTGTGGTGGTGATGTGTGTGGTGGTGATGTGTGGTGGTGATGTGTGTGGTGGTGATGTGTGTGGTGGTGATGTGTGTGGTGGTGATGTGTGGTGATGTGTGTGGTGGTGATGTGTGGTGGTGATGTGTGTGGTGGTGATGTATGTGATGGTGATGTGTGGTGGTGGTGATGTGTGGTGGTGGTGATGTGTGGTGGTGGTGATGTGTGGTGGTGGTGATGTGTGGTGGTGATATGTGGTGATGATGTGTGTGGTGGTGATGTGTGTGGTGGTGATGTGTGTGGTGGTGATGTGTGGTGATGTGTGTGGTGGTGATGTGTGTGGTGGTGATGTGTGTGGTGGTGATGTGTGTGGTGGTGATGTGTGGTGATGTGTGTGGTGGTGATGTGTGTGGTGGTGATGTGTGTGGTGGTGATGTGTGGTGGTGATGTGTGTGGTGGTGATGTGTGGTGATGTGTGTGGTGGGGATGTGTGTGGTGGTGATGTGTGGTGGTGATGTGTGGTGGTGATGTGTGGTGATGTGTGGTGGTGATGTGTGTGGTGGTGATGTGTGTGGTGGTGATGTGTGGTGGTGATGTGTGTGGTGGTGATGTGTGGTGGTGATGTGTGTGGTGGTGATGTGTGTGGTGGTGATGTGTGGTGGTGATGTGTGTCGTGGTGATGTGTGTGGTGGTGATGTGTGGTGGTGATGTGTGTGGTGATGTGTGTGGTGGTGATGTGTGGTGGTGATGTGTGTGGTGATGTGTGTGGTGGTGATGTGTGTGGTGGTGATGTGTGTGGTGGTGATGTGTGTGGTGGTGATGTGTGTGGTGGTGATGTGTGTGGTGGTGATGTGTGTGGTGATGTGTGTGGTGGTGATGTGTGGTGGTGATGTGTGTGGTGGTGATGTGTGTGGTGGTGATGTGTGTGGTGGTGATGTGTGGTGGTGATGTGTGTGGTGGTGATGTGTGTGGTGGTGATGTGTGTGGTGGTGATGTGTGTGGTGGTGGTGATGTGTGTGGTGGTGATGTGTGGTGGTGGTGATGTGTGGTGGTGATGTGTGTGGTGGTGATGTGTGTGGTGGTGATGTGTGTGGTGGTGATGTGTGTGGTGGTGATGTGTGGTGGTGATGTGTGTGGTGGTGATGTGTGTGGTGGTGATGTGTGTGGTGGTGATGTGTGTGGTGGTGGTGATGTGTGGTGGTGATGTGTGTGGTGGTGATGTGTGGTGGTGATGTGTGTGGTGGTGATGTGTGTGGTGGTGGTGATGTGTGGTGGTGATGTGTGTGGTGGTGGTGATGTGTGGTGGTGATGTGTGTGGTGGTGATGTGTGGTGATGTGTGGTGGTGATGTGTGGTGGTGATGTGTGTGGTGGTGATGTGTGGTGATGTGTGGTGGTGATGTGTGTGGTGGTGATGTAACAACAGATGGTGACATCAACGCTCAACAAATAGTGATCTCAACTCACCTGTGAAGTGAACTGTTGTAATTAATAGTGAAGAGAGAAGCCCAGAGACATAGTGATCCTTCCCCCCCCCCCACAGGACCCCCCCCCACAGGACCCCCCCAACAGGACCCCCCCCCCCCCACAGGACCCCCCCCCCCCACACCCCCAGGACCCCCAGGAACCCCCACACCCCCAGGACCCCCAGGACCCCCCCCCCCTCCATAAGCTACACCTTTGGATCAATACACCACTCACACACCTGTTGAACACCCCCCCCCTCCCCCCCTCCCCCCCCCACACACACACACAGCTGTCGCTCCCCCGGTCTCGTTCACATGAGTCAGGGACCCTTATATCCACAGTCACGGGGACCCTTATATTCACAGTCACGGGGACCCTTATATTCACAGTCACGGGGACCCTTATATCCACAGTCACGGGGACCCTTATATTCACAGTCACGGGGACCCTTATATTCACAGTCACGGGGACCCTTATATTCACAGTCACGGGGACCCTTATATCCACAGTCACGGGGACCCTTATATTCACAGTCACGGGGACCCTTATATTCACAGTCACGGGGACCCTTATATTCACAGTCACGGGGACCCTTATATCCACAGTCACGGGGACCCTTATATTCACAGTCACGGGGACCCTTATATTCACAGTCACGGGGACCCTTATATCCACAGTCACGGGGACCCTAATATCCACAGTCACGGGGACCCTTATATTCACAGTCACGGGGACCCTTATATCCACAGTCACGGGGACCCTCACATCTCTCATGACCCGTGACACAGAGGTGTGACCTGGTGGTGACCCGTGACTACACGTCCCTTATGGTGACACCATTCGTCACCACCAGTCAGTAGTGTGCGTCGTCCCAGCAGGTGTGAGACTAGTCAGGGGGGCGGGGGGGGGGGGCTGGGGCTGGGGCAGGGGGGCTGGGGGAGGGGTGAGGGGGGGCTGGAGAGCGGAAGACAAACATGGTGTCCAGGACCCGCTCACATGTTCCGTATGTTTCACAGGTAACGAAGGCTCGAGTAAGGTGGCCGTGGAAACCTTAGCCCCCAGGGACGGGGCACCAATCAGCCCCCAGCGACGGGGCACCAATCACCCCCCAGGGACGGGGCACCAATCAGCCCCCAGGGATGGAGCACCAATCAGCCCCCAGGGACAGAGCACCAATCAGCCCCAAGGGACGGAGCACCAATCAGCCCCCAGGGACGGGGCACCAATCAGCCCCCAGGGACGGGGCACCAATCAGCCCCCAGGGACGGAGCACCAATCAGGTCCCAGGTACGGAGCATCAATCAGCCCCCAGGGACGGGGCACCAATCACCCCCCAGGGACGGAGCACCAATCAGCCCCCAGGGACGGAGCACCAATCAGCCCCCAGGGACAGAGCACCAATCAGCCCCAAGGGACGGAGCACCAATCAGGTCCCAGGGACGGAGCACCAATCAGCCCCAAGGGACGGAGCACCAATCAGGTCCCAGGGACGGAGCATCAATCAGCCCCCAGGGACGGGGCACCAATCAGCCCCCAGGGACGGGGCACCAATCAGCCCCCAGGGACGGGGCACCAATCACCCCCCAGGGACGGAGCACCAATCAGCCCCCAGGGACGGGGCACCAATCACCCCCCAGGGACGGGGCACCAATCAGCCCCCAGGGACGGGGCACCAATCAGCCCCCAGGGACGGGGCACCAATCACCCCCCAGGGACGGGGCACCAATCAGCCCCCAGGGACGGAGCACCAATCAGCCCCCAGGGACGGGGCACCAATCAGCCGCCGGTGGCGCAAATTACGCGCCAACTACCTGTTCCGTAGTTATGAGTTGTGACCGTTATAATGGGCAGGGCAATAGACAGTGCTCGTTATATCGGTTCACAATTCTTAACCATGGATAGACGTCATCCAGAGGCGCCTCCGGCAGTTTCCAGTCCTGATCACCACGGTAAGCAGTCACCAGCCGTTCACCATTACCTCATTACAGTTAATGAAACAACCAGGCAGCTCTTGTTAGTCCACACGAGGCAGCTCTTGTTAGTCCACACGAGGCAGCTTCTGTCAACCCATATGAGGCAGCTCCTATTTGAAACTAACTCACTCATGTCTAACCTATGCTTGAAACAATCAGGTGATCACCTCAGCTGAATTTTCGGTAATCTGTTTCATGTATCAGTCACCACCATTTCTAACCAGTATTTACCCAGGTTTTCCTAGAGTCTAAACCTCTCTAAGCTAGATCCAGGTAGGAGTGATTTAGAGACAGTAGTGTTGAATCACCTTGTTCAGTGGTCAGACACGCGCTTAAGTGCCATCTGCATGGTACGGTTTGAAGGACCAGCTGATTGAGACAGCTTTTTCTTGTGTGTTTTAGAGTAGAGTGGTGCAAGCCACGGGGGTGTTACACCAGATTATATGGCGTGTATCTGTAGTGGTGAAATGCCAGTTGTGGTGGTGCTATATACAGTATAGCATAAGTTATACAATCTTACAGCGTAAAGTACACGAGTGGAGTACCTGATATGACGCGGCAACACCAGTGTTACACAAGACATAAAGCTGGTATACTGATGGCATACCAGGTATACTGCAGGTACACCAATCGTATCCCAGCCCCCCTTCCCCCCTGCCTCACAGTCACAACGGACCTAACACACAGTACAACGGACCTAACACACAGTACAACGGACCTAACACACAGTACAACGGACCTAACACACAGTACAACGGACCTAACACACAGCACAACGGACCTAACACACAGCACAACGGACCTAACACACAGCACAACGGACCTAACACACAGTACAACGGACCTAACACACAGTACAACGGACCTAACACCAATACAACTGACCTAACACACAGCACAACGGACCTAACACACAGCACAACGGACCTAACACACAGCACAACGGACCTAACACACAGTACAACGGACCTAACACACAGTACAACGGACCTAACACCAATACAACGGACCTAACACACAGTACAACGGACCTAACACACAGTACAACGGACCTAACACACAGCACAACGGACCTAACACACAGCACAACGGACCTAACACACAGCACAACGGACCTAACACACAGCACAACGGACCTAACACACAGTACAACGGACCTAACACACAGTACAACGGACCTAACACACAGTACAACGGACCTAACACACAGTACAACGGACCTAACACACAGTACAACGGACCTAACACACAGTACAACGGACCTAACACACAGTACAACGGACCTAACACACAGTACAACGGACCTAACACCAATACAACTGACCTAACACACAGTACAACGGACCTAACACACAGTACAACGGACCTAACACCAATACAACTGACCTAACACACAATACAACTGACCTAACACACAATACAACTGACCTAACACACAGTACAACTGACCTAACACACTATACAACTGACCTAACACACAGCACAACGGACCTAACACACAGCACAACGGACCTAACACACAGTACAACTGACCTAACACACTATACAACTGACCTAACACACAATACAACGGACCTAACACACAGCACAACGGACCTAACACACAATACAACGGACCTAACACACAGCACAACGGACCTAACACACAGCACAACTGACCCAACACACTATACAACTGACCTAACACACTATACAACTGACCTAACACACAGTACAACTGACCTAACACACTATACAACTGACCTAACACACTATACAACTGACCTAACACACAGCACAACTGACCTAACACACAGTACAACTGACCTAACACACAGTACAACTGACCTAACACACAGTACAACTGACCTAACACACAATACAACTGACCTAACACACAATACAACTGACCTAACACACAATACAACTGACCTAACACACAATACAACTGACCTAACACACAATACAACTGACCTAACACACAATACAACTGACCTAACACACAATACAACTGACCTAACACACAATACAACTGACCTAACACCAATACAACTGACCTAACACACAATACAACTGACCTAACACACAATACAACTGACCTAACACACAATACAACTGACCTAACACACAATACAACTGTCCTAACACCAATACAACTGACCTAACACCAATACAACTGTCCTAACACACAATACAACTGACCTAACACACAATACAACTGACCTAACACACAATACAACTGACCTAACACCAATACAACTGACCTAACACACAATACAACTGACCTAACACACAATACAACTGACCTAACACACTATACAACTGACCTAACACACAATACAACTGTCCTAACACCAATACAACTGACCTAACACCAATACAACTGACCTAACACATAATACAACTGACCTAACACACAGTACAACTGACCTAACACACAATACAACTGACCTAACACACAATACAACTGACCTAACACACAATACAACGGACCTAACACACTATACAACTGACCTAACACACTATACAACTGACCTAACACACAATACAACTGACCTAACACACAATACAACGGACCTAACACACAATACAACTGACCTAACACACTATACAACTGACCTAACACACAATACAACTGACCTAACACACAATACAACGGACCTAACACACTATACAACGGACCTAACACACTATACAACTGACCTAACACACAATACAACTGACCTAACACCAATACAACTGACCTAACACCAATACAACTGACCTAACACACAATACAACTGACCTAACACACAATACAACGGACCTAACACACTATACAACTGACCTAACACACAATACAACTGACCTAACACCAATACAACTGACCTAACACACAATACAACTGACCTAACACCAATACAACTGACCTAACACACTATACAACTGACCTAACACACTATACAACTGACCTAACACACAATACAACTGACCTAACACCAATACAACTGACCTAACACCAATACAACTGACCTAACACCAATACAACTGACCTAACACACTATACAACTGACCTAACACCAATACAACTGACCTAACACCAATACAACTGACCTAACACCAATACAACTGACCTAACACACAATACAACTGACCTAACACACAATACAACTGACCTAACACACAATACAACTGACCTAACACCAATACAACTGACCTAACACACAATACAACTGACCTAACACCAATACAACTGACCTAACACACAATACAACGGACCTAACACACTATACAACTGACCTAACACACAATACAACTGACCTAACACCAATACAACTGACCTAACACCAATACAACTGACCTAACACACTATACAACTGACCTAACACACTATACAACTGACCTAACACACTATACAACTGACCTAACACACTATACAACTGACCTAACACACAATACAACTGACCTAACACACAATACAACTGACCTAACACACAATACAACTGACCTAACACACAATACAACTGACCTAACACCAATACAACTGACCTAACACACAATACAACTGACCTAACACCAATACAACTGACCTAACACCAATACAACTGACCTAACACACTATACAACTGACCTAACACACTATACAACTGACCTAACACACTATACAACTGACCTAACACACAATACAACTGACCTAACACCAATACAACTGACCTAACACACAATACAACTGACCTAACACCAATACAACTGACCTAACACACTATACAACTGTCCTAACACACAATACAACTGACCTAACACACAATACAACTGACCTAACACACAATACAACTGACCTAACACCAATACAACTGACCTAACACACTATACAACTGTCCTAACACACAATACAACTGACCTAACACACAATACAACTGACCTAACACACAATACAACTGACCTAACACACAATACAACTGACCTAACACCAATACAACTGACCTAACACACAATACAACTGACCTAACACACAATACAACTGACCTAACACACAATACAACGGACCTAACACCAATACAACTGACCTAACACACAATACAACTGACCTAACACACAATACAACGGACCTAACACACTATACAACTGACCTAACACACAATACAACTGACCTAACACCAATACAACTGACCTAACACCAATACAACTGACCTAACACACAATACAACTGACCTAACACACAATACAACGGACCTAACACACTATACAACTGACCTAACACACAATACAACTGACCTAACACCAATACAACTGACCTAACACACAATACAACTGACCTAACACCAATACAACTGACCTAACACACTATACAACTGACCTAACACACTATACAACTGACCTAACACACAATACAACTGACCTAACACACAATACAACTGACCTAACACACAATACAACTGACCTAACACACAATACAACTGACCTAACACACAATACAACTGACCTAACACACAATACAACTGTCCTAACACACAATACAACTGACCTAACACACTATACAACTGACCTAACACACAATACAACTGACCTAACACCAATACAACTGACCTAACACCAATACAACTGACCTAACACACAATACAACTGACCTAACACACAATACAACGGACCTAACACACTATACAACTGACCTAACACACAATACAACTGACCTAACACCAATACAACTGACCTAACACACAATACAACTGACCTAACACCAATACAACTGACCTAACACACTATACAACTGACCTAACACACTATACAACTGACCTAACACACAATACAACTGACCTAACACCAATACAACTGACCTAACACACAATACAACTGACCTAACACACTATACAACTGTCCTAACACACAATACAACTGACCTAACACACAATACAACTGACCTAACACACAATACAACTGACCTAACACACAATACAACTGTCCTAACACACAATACAACTGACCTAACACACTATACAACTGACCTAACACACAATACAACTGACCCTAACACCAATACAACTGACCTAACACCAATACAACTGACCTAACACACAATACAACTGACCTAACACACAATACAACTGACCTAACACACAATACAACTGACCTAACACCAATACAACTGACCTAACACACTATACAACTGACCTAACACCAATACAACTGACCTAACACACAATACAACTGACCTAACACACAATACAACTGACCTAACACACAATACAACTGACGTAACACACAATACAACTGACCTAACACACAATACAACTGACCTAACACACAATACAACTGACATAACACACAATACAACTGACCTAACACACAATACAACTGACCTAACACCAATACAACTGACCTAACACCAATACAACTGACCTAACACCAATACAACTGTCCTACACACTATACAACTGACCTAACACACTATACAACTGACCTAACACACTATACAACTGACCTAACACCAATACAACTGACCTAACACACAATACAACTGACCTAACACACAATACAACTGACCTAACACCAATACAACTGACCTAACACCAATACAACTGACCTAACACCAATACAACTGACCTAACACACTATACAACTGACCTAACACACTATACAACTGACCTAACACACAATACAACTGACCTAACACCAATACAACTGACCTAACACCAATACAACTGACCTAACACACTATACAACTGACCTAACACACAATACAACTGACCTAACACCAATACAACTGACCTAACACACTATACAACTGACCTAACACACTATACAACTGACCTAACACACTATACAACTGACCTAACACACAATACAACTGACCTAACACCAATACAACTGACCTAACACCAATACAACTGACCTAACACAATACAACTGACCTAACACACTATACAACTGACCTAACACACAATACAACTGACCTAACACACAATACAACTGACCTAACACACTAATACAACTGACCTAACACCAATACAACTGACCTAACACACTATACAACTGACCTAACACACTATACAACTGACCTAACACAATACAACTGACCTAACACACTATACAACTGACCTAACACCAATACAACTGACCTAACACACTATACAACTGACCTAACACAATACAACTGACCTAACACACTATACAACTGACCTAACACACTATACAACTGACCTAACACACAATACAACTGACCTAACACACTATACAACTGACCTAACACACAATACAACTGACCTAACACACAGTACAACTGACCTAACACACAATACAACTGACCTAACACACAGTACAACTGACCTAACACCAATACAACTGACCTAACACCAATACAACTGACCTAACACACAATACAACTGACCTAACACACAATACAACGGACCTAACACACTATACAACTGACCTAACACACAATACAACTGACCTAACACCAATACAACTGACCTAACACACAATACAACTGACCTAACACCAATACAACTGACCTAACACACTATACAACTGACCTAACACACTATACAACTGACCTAACACACAATACAACTGACCTAACACACAATACAACTGACCTAACACACAATACAACTGACCTAACACACAATACAACTGACCTAACACACAATACAACTGACCTAACACACAATACAACTGTCCTAACACACAATACAACTGACCTAACACACTATACAACTGACCTAACACACAATACAACTGACCTAACACCAATACAACTGACCTAACACCAATACAACTGACCTAACACACAATACAACTGACCTAACACACAATACAACGGACCTAACACACTATACAACTGACCTAACACACAATACAACTGACCTAACACCAATACAACTGACCTAACACACAATACAACTGACCTAACACCAATACAACTGACCTAACACACTATACAACTGACCTAACACACTATACAACTGACCTAACACACAATACAACTGACCTAACACCAATACAACTGACCTAACACACAATACAACTGACCTAACACACTATACAACTGTCCTAACACACAATACAACTGACCTAACACACAATACAACTGACCTAACACACAATACAACTGACCTAACACACAATACAACTGACCTAACACACAATACAACTGTCCTAACACACAATACAACTGACCTAACACACTATACAACTGACCTAACACACAATACAACTGACCTAACACCAATACAACTGACCTAACACCAATACAACTGACCTAACACACAATACAACTGACCTAACACACAATACAACTGACCTAACACACAATACAACTGACCTAACACCAATACAACTGACCTAACACACTATACAACTGACCTAACACCAATACAACTGACCTAACACACAATACAACTGACCTAACACACAATACAACTGACCTAACACACAATACAACTGACGTAACACACAATACAACTGACCTAACACACAATACAACTGACCTAACACACAATACAACTGACATAACACACAATACAACTGACCTAACACACAATACAACTGACCTAACACCAATACAACTGACCTAACACCAATACAACTGACCTAACACCAATACAACTGTCCTTACACACTATACAACTGACCTAACACACTATACAACTGACCTAACACACTATACAACTGACCTAACACCAATACAACTGACCTAACACACAATACAACTGACCTAACACACAATACAACTGACCTAACACCAATACAACTGACCTAACACCAATACAACTGACCTAACACCAATACAACTGACCTAACACACTATACAACTGACCTAACACACTATACAACTGACCTAACACACAATACAACTGACCTAACACCAATACAACTGACCTAACACCAATACAACTGACCTAACACACTATACAACTGACCTAACACACAATACAACTGACCTAACACCAATACAACTGACCTAACACACTATACAACTGACCTAACACACTATACAACTGACCTAACACACTATACAACTGACCTAACACCAATACAACTGACCTAACACCAATACAACTGACCTAACACCAATACAACTGACCTAACACAATACAACTGACCTAACACACTATACAACTGACCTAACACACAATACAACTGACCTAACACACAATACAACTGACCTAACACACTATACAACTGACCTAACACAATACAACTGACCTAACACTATACAACTGACCTAACACACTATACAACTGACCTAACACAATACAACTGACCTAACACACTATACAACTGACCTAACACAATACAACTGACCTAACACACTATACAACTGACCTAACACAATACAACTGACCTAACACAATACAACTGACCTAACACACTATACAACTGACCTAACACACAATACAACTGACCTAACACACAATACAACTGACCTAACACACTATACAACTGACCTAACACAATACAACTGACCTAACACACTATACAACTGACCTAACACAATACAACTGACCTAACACACTATACAACTGACCTAACACACTATACAACTGACCTAACACACTATACAACTGACCTAACACACTATACAACTGACCTAACACACAATACAACTGACCTAACACACAATACAACTGACCTAACACACAATACAACTGACCTAACACACTATACAACTGACCTAACACACTATACAACTGACCTAACACACAATACAACTGACCTAACACACAATACAACTGACCTAACACACTATACAACTGACCTAACACACAGTACAACTGACCTAACACACAATACAACTGACCTAACACACAATACAACTGACCTAACACACTATACAACTGACCTAACACACTATACAACTGACCTAACACACTATACAACTGACCTAACACACTATACAACTGACCTAACACACTATACAACTGACCTAACACAATACAACTGACCTAACACAATACAACTGACCTAACACACTATACAACTGACCTAACACACAATACAACTGACCTAACACACTATACAACTGACCTAACACACTATACAACTGACCTAACACACAATACAACTGACCTAACACACAATACAACTGACCTAACACACTATACAACTGACCTAACACACTATACAACTGACCTAACACACTATACAACTGACCTAACACACTATACAACTGACCTAACACAATACAACTGACCTAACACAATACAACTGACCTAACACACTATACAACTGACCTAACACACAATACAACTGACCTAACACACTATACAACTGACCTAACACACTATACAACTGACCTAACACACTATACAACTGACCTAACACACTATACAACTGACCTAACACACTATACAACTGACCTAACACACAATACAACTGACCTAACACACAATACAACTGACCTAACACACAATACAACTGACCTAACACACAATACAACTGACCTAACACACAATACAACTGACCTAACACACAATACAACTGACCTAACACACTATACAACTGACCTAACACACAATACAACTGACCTAACACACAATACAACTGACCTAACACACAATACAACTGACCTAACACAATACAACTGACCTAACACACAATACAACTGACCTAACACAATACAACTGACCTAACACACAATACAACTGACCTAACACACAATACAACTGACCTAACACACTATACGTATAAATCAGGTCTCCAGTAACATTATTTAAGCTGATAATTTACTAAGTGTAATTAAAGCAATTCGACGTTATTGCTGTGTTTTATTGCGCCTAACATCCTACTCTCTATACTTGTATATGTAATATTATTATTATTATTATTATTATTGTTATTATTATTATTATTATTATTATTAGCTGTACCCGGCCACGTGTTGCTGTGGCTC
Organism: Procambarus clarkii; assembly: GCF_040958095.1. Lineage (NCBI taxonomy): Eukaryota > Metazoa > Arthropoda > Malacostraca > Decapoda > Cambaridae > Procambarus > Procambarus clarkii. The sequence goes on from NC_091207.1 coordinate 10,520,056, forward strand.
AGCAAAGCATGTGTGCTTCTGAGCCACAGCAGCCCTCCCCATGTCCCCCCTATCCTCCCCATTCCCCCCTTCCCCGTCCCCTCGTCCTCCCCACCATCCCGCACTCCCCTGTCCCCTAGTTATTTCCTCCGTTCTCCACTTCCCCGTCCCCTCGTCCTCCCCACCATCCCGCACTCCCCTGTCCCCTAGTTCTTTCCTCCGTTCTCCACTTCCCCGTCCCCTCGTCCTCCCCACCATCCCGCACTCCCCTGTCCCCTAGTTCTTTCCTCCGTTCTCCACTTCCCCGTCCCCTCGTCCTCCCCACCATCCCGCACTCCCCTGTCCCCTAGTTCTTTCCTCCGTTCTCCACTTCCCCGTCCCCTCGTCCTCCCCACCATCCCGCACTCCCCTGTCCCCTAGTTCTTTCCTCCGTTCTCCACTTCCCCGTCCCCTCGTCCTCCCCACCATCCCGCACTCCCCTGTCCCCTAGTTCTTTCCTCCGTTCTCCACTTCCCCGTCCCCTCGTCTTCCCCACCATTCCCCATTCCCTCACCTAATGCGTTCCCAAATGATCTGATGTTCGCATCAGAAAAACGGGAACATCAAATGATCTGATGTTCGCATCAGAAAAACGGGAACATCAAATGATCTGATGTTCGCATCAGAAAAACGGGAACATCAAATGATCTGATGTTCGCATCAGAAAAACGGGAACATCAAATGATCTGATGTTCGCATCAGAAAAACGGGAACATCAAATGATCTGATGTTCGCATCAGAAAAACGGGAACATCAAATGATCTGATGTTCGCATCAGAAAAACGGGAACATCAAATGATCTGATGTTCGCATCAGAAAAACGGGAACATCAAATGATCTGATGTTCGCATCAGAAAAACGGAAACATCAAATGATCTGATGTTCGCATCAGAAAAACGGGAACATCAAATGATCTGATGTTCGCATCACTGAAAAATAAAAACCAGTTAAAAAAACAAAATGAAAATCCATAAAAAAATAAAAAAATAAACGATTCTCACAAAATGAATAGTATAGTAAACAACACAGCTCAATTCCAATGCAATGTCACACAAAATAATTCAGTCAAAATGAAAATAAATCGAAATCTATGAAAATTCAATTTATCAATGCAATCGGAAACATTGAAATGGAATTGTAACATATTTAGTATAGCGTGTGTTGCTATTACGTCCAACTGATGGTGCTGTTTAAACAAAAATATGTTTTTACCTGTCACAGGTGTGGCATCTATATATTAGGTATATAAAAACGTGCGTCCTCGAATGCTACGCTGTGTCAAAATTTCAAAGTAATCGGTGAAGAACTTTCGGAGATTAGCGATTTTGAACAAACGAATATTTACATTTTTATTTATATAGATATTATTATTATTATTATTATTATTATTATTATTATTATTATTATTATTATTATTATTATTATTTTCAAGATGCATTAGATAGGTTACCCGGCGGTCCCCGAGTCTCTCTCTCTCTCTTTTTCTCTCTCTCTCTATTTCTCTTTCTGTCTCTCATTCTCACTCTCTCCCTCTCTGCTTCTCTTTCTGTCTTTCTCATTCTCACTCTCTGTCTTATTCTCTCTCTCTCTCTCTCTCTCTCTCTCTCTCTCTCTCTCTCTCTCTCTCTCTCTCCCTCTCTCTGTCTCACTCTTTTTTTCTAACCAAGACTGGGGTTCATAAGGGCTGTCAAATGATGTACCTGGTGAAACTGCAAGCAAGAGCTGTAATCCTACCTTAGCTCAGTTGAAACCTACTCCTATACACCCATTTATTTTATGAGTCTGTTATATGCATCAGTAGGAATAGGCTTTATTCATTAACAATATTAGGTGACAATCATATAAGAGGAGGAGCCTGTAGCCAAGTGTGTGCCAGAGCCTTCATGTGATCTTGGTACCAGAGAGTGGCACCAAGCCTCATTCTAAGGGAACAACTAGAGTGGCACCAAGCCTCATTCTAAGGGAACAACTAGAGTGGCACCAAGCCTCATTCTAAGGGAACAACTAGAGTGGCACCAAGCCTCATTCTAAGGGAACAACTAGAGTGGCACCAAGCCTCATTCTAAAGGAACAACAAGAGAGGAAGCTGTGGAGGAAGAGAGGAAGATTACCACGAAGGCCAAAAGAACGAAGTTGGGACAGAATGTGATACCGCCAGGCTGTGTCGTACGCCTTTTCCAGGTTAAAAAGGACGGCAACAACGGAGGTCTTCGCAGCAAAAGCAGTACGAATATAGACCTCCAAGTTCACCAGGACATCAGTCGTCCTGCGGCACTTGTGAAAACAAAATTGAGAAGGGGAGAGGAGGTGATGGTGTTCCAAGAACCCCATCAGACAGACATTGCCCACACGTAAAAAGAGTTTGCAGACGCAACTCGTGAGGGCAATGTGGTGAAAGTCCTTAAGGGATGACCCTATTGACCCAGTCTTCCGAACAGGAAGAACCACCGCCTGGAGCCAGTCCTCAGGGACTGACGACGACTCCCAGATACGATGATACAGATTCAGTAAATATTGAGACGTGCACTGTTACGGCCGCTTGGTCCAGTAACCGGGTTCTTGCTGTTATAACCTCTTCCTCTATACCCAACCCCAAGTTGGTGGTGGTAAGCTTTCAAGAACTGGCTGTGTCTAGTAGTAGTGTTATGAATAAACAGAGGCGGGGGGGGGATAAGCACTACACAATTACCTTTACCAATATATTAACACCTTCACCACTATATATATATATATATATATATATATATATATATATATATATATATATATATATATATATATATATATATATATATATATATATTAAAGTGTTACTACACCTATTTACACCAGTGTGTCTTTCACGCAGGACACAGTACAAGAGCAGTGTTCATCAGTCCCGGTGAATCCACTCTCCAGGTACACGTCGTCCACTCCTAATGGTAAACACCGGCGAGTTCACCTTCAACACGGGCCAGTCCTCACACACTGTATGTTCATACACGATGTGCCAGTACCCCGCCTCCACTCTCCAGGTACACGCTGGCAGAGGGTTCAGCAACACGCTGACAGGGGTCTCAAACAATCATATACTAAGGTACCGAGCACCCTGGCGGAAGAGTCTAGTGGCTTGCTAGCAGCACTTCACGACACACACAACACTTTCATCGTGTAACTCTTCCTGGCCAATCTTGGGTACGTCGGTCCATACAACACTGCATACATCACTAGCTAACACACTGATCTAACCGACGGCGGCCACTTACTCCTCACACAGGACCAGATCAAGAGTTCAGGACTGCCCAAGGTGAAATGCCCTCCTCAGTGCAAGCGCCTGCTTACATCACCTCTGTGAACATAAAACGTCATTAGTTAGACAGACGGTACACTGGGTGACACTAGGATAACACCCATCCACCTGGGAATTGAAATTGTAACTTGTAGCCACAACCTAGATGGCGTTGATTACAATACGTCACCCACCAGAGGTCATCCACATCGACCTCTCCTTCTAACTGAGGCAGGAAACCGGGGCCGTTCATTGATACCACACCACCCTCAACAGATGGCGTTGTCTACGTAGCTCCCAATACTAGGCGGAGCTGGAGTGCTGACCCATAAATGGCGCTGAAATCGCCACTCTATACTCCAGTGACGGTGTTGATACCGTAACATGCATGAAAGAAGATGGTGAAGCATCTCATAATGAATATAATCTGAGCCCGCTGCAGTAGAACTGCAGAGAGCCAGAGCTGACTAAAGTTCGGAGAGAGAGAGACGGGGTCGTTATAGGGAAGTAGGAGATGAGTGCGGAAATCAAAGGGAAGAGATTCAAGAACGGGCTTACGAAAAAGGAAGGATTGAGGAAGATGAGAACCAGAGCTAATAGTCGAAAAGTGGGAACCCAGTTTGTTGACCCGCGACCGTCACTGGATCTGCCACAAGAGTACCACGGAGGTTACAAGAGTTGTTACATTCATGTACAGCCACTAGTACGCGTAGCGTTTCGGGCAGGTCGCTGGAATACGATCCCCTGCCGCGAAGAATCGTTTTTTCATCCAAGTACACATTTTAATGTTGCGTTAAAGAGAGGCTACAGTTAAGGAATTGCTCCCAGTAAATCCTCCCCGGCCAGGATACGAACCCATGACATAGCGCTCGCGGAACGCCAGGCGAGTGTCTTACCACTACACCACGGAGACTGTAAGGTGAACTGTAAGGAGGTGAAGGACTGATGAGACATCTGGAACAAACTTACCCGCTATCTTCCAGATTTTCTTCCAGATCTGCAGCAGAGGAGTATCGGACGTAATGGTGGAGACATAAGATTTCCAGCTCTCATGTTTAGCTGTATGGATGGTCCTACGGGCCACCGCACTCGCCTACCAAAACAAATTAAAGGAATCAGACGTTTGCCGGCGGCGGTGTTTCTTCCAGGCTGCACACTTAGCGGACAGCCCGAGCACAGTCTGCACGCCACCAGGGAACACACTTCCTCGTGCCCCGGGAGGTAGAGCCAGCAATAGAGCGGAGGGCAGCGTCGAAGACGGTGTCATGATAAAGGAGGAGGGCTCGAGGGAGCGGCAGAGAGGAAAAGTCGGAAAGAGTAGCATTAATTGTGAATAGATTCCAATCAGTCTTGGCTAACCGCCACCTAGGGAAGGAGAGGGGGGGAGGGTGAAAAGAGAAAAAGGTGACAAGGATGGGGAAATGATCAGTGTTATGGAGGTCATCAAGAACCCGCCACTTAAGATCTAACTAAAGAGAAGACGAGCAGAGAGAAAGATCAAGACAGGAGAGGGGACGAGTACAGGAGTCCACATGAGTGGCTTCACAAAAATTCAGAAGAGACACAGAAGAATAGAGGACAAATGGTTCGAGAAGACGGCCTCGGGTGTTTGTCAGAGCATCACCCCGGAGGGTGTGTCGACTGTTACAATCACCCAAAAGGAGCACCGGCTCTGGTAAGGAGTCCAACAGGTTACACACAGAAATCACAATTGTGTGATGCATCAAATGAACAAATCCACAAGGGCCGTGACGAGGATTCGAACCTGCGTCCGAGAGAAGTAAGGGCAAAAAGGGAGAACGGCCTATTGACATAGCTCGAGTGCAGGGGGGGGAGTTGTGTAAAACCCTGGTTTGTGTCTCGGAGAGGCTGCAGGATCCAGTAAGTTCAGAAGAACTTTGGTTTCAACTCCTTTTGACCATGCCATAGTTCAGTCGATTAAGGCAGCGTCTGGAATACTCTTGGATGCAGGTTCGAATCCTCGTCACGGCCCTTGTGGATTTGTTTAGTCCAACAGGTGTTTAAGATCAGGAAGAAAAGTGGAACATTTGGGGGGGGGGAGATAAATTGAACAAATCGTATACCATTTACTCACAAAGATACGAGCCACAGAACATTGGGTGGGCGACGGAAAAAGTAGAGAGATGAAGGGAATATCAGTACGAGTCAAGAGAGGAGTAGAGTTATGGGCCCCAGCAGGAGCTGGATGGCAGAGAAAGAAATAACCAGGAAAGTGACCAGGACGAGCACCAAGCATCGGCTCTGTGGTGTTGCGTGTTGCTGGGGAAGTCTTGCTTGTACAGTTGATATAAAGCCATTGCTTACTTACTGACTTTAATACTCATAATGATACATGACTTCCAGCGTCCAAGGCTGGCGTCCTGCACACCTCTGTTGTTTACCACCGCTGGCGTCCTGCACACCTCTGTTGTTTACCACCGCTGGCGTCCTGCACACCTCTGTTGTTTACCACCGCTGGCGTCCTGCACACCTCTGTTGTTTACCACCGCTGGCGTCCTGCACACCTCTGTTGTTTACCACCGCTGGCGTCCTGCACACCTCTGTTGTTTACCACCGCTGGCGTCCTGCACACCTCTGTTGTTTACCACCGCTGGCGTCCTGCACACCTCTGTTGTTTACCACCGCTGGCGTCCTGCACACCTCTGTTGTTTACCACCGCTGGCGTCCTGCACACCTCTGTTGTTTACCACCGCTGGCGTCCTGCACACCTCTGTTGTTTACCACCGCTGGCGTCCTGCACACCTCTGTTGTTTACCACCGCTGGCGTCCTGCACACCTCTGTTGTTTACCACCGCTGGCGTCCTGCACACCTCTGTTGTTTACCACCGCTGGCGTCCTGCTCACCTCTGTTGGTTACCAACGCTGGCGTCCTGCACACCTCTGTTGTTTACCACCGCTGGCGTCCTGCACACCTCTGTTGTTTACCACCGCTGGCGTCCTGCACACCTCTGTTGTTTACCACCGCTGGCGTCCTGCTCACCTCTGTTGGTTACCAACGCTGGCGTCCTGCACACCTCTGTTGTTTACCACCGCTGGCGTCCTGCACACCTCTGTTGTTTACCACCGCTGGCGTCCTGCACACCTCTGTTGTTTACCACCGCTGGCGTCCTGCACACCTCTGTTGTTTACCACCGCTGGCGTCCTGCACACCTCTGTTGTTTACCACCGCTGGCGTCCTGCACACCTCTGTTGTTTACCACCGCTGGCGTCCTGCACACCTCTGTTGTTTACCACCGCTGGCGTCCTGCACACCTCTGTTGTTTACCACCGCTGGCGTCCTGCACACCTCTGTTGTTTACCACCGCTGGCGTCCTGCACACCTCTGTTGTTTACCACCGCTGGCGTCCTGCACACCTCTGTTGTTTACCACCGCTGGCGTCCTGCACACCTCTGTTGTTTACCACCGCTGGCGTCCTGCACACCTCTGTTGTTTACCACCGCTGGCGTCCTGCACACCTCTGTTGTTTACCACCGCTGGCGTCCTGCACACCTCTGTTGTTTACCACCGCTGGCGTCCTGCACACCTCTGTTGTTTACCACCGCTGGCGTCCTGCACACCTCTGTTGTTTACCACCGCTGGCGTCCTGCACACCTCTGTTGTTTACCACCGCTGGCGTCCTGCACACCTCTGTTGTTTACCACCGCTGGCGTCCTGCTCACCTCTGTTGGTTACCAACGCTGGCGTCCTGCACACCTCTGTTGTTTACCACCGCTGGCGTCCTGCACACCTCTGTTGTTTACCACCGCTGGCGTCCTGCACACCTCTGTTGTTTACCACCGCTGGCGTCCTGCTCACCTCTGTTGGTTACCAACGCTGGCGTCCTGCACACCTCTGTTGTTTACCACCGCTGGCGTCCTGCACACCTCTGTTGTTTACCACCGCTGGCGTCCTGCACACCTCTGTTGTTTACCACCGCTGGCGTCCTGCACACCTCTGTTGTTTACCACCGCTGGCGTCCTGCACACCTCTGTTGTTTACCACCGCTGGCGTCCTGCACACCTCTGTTGTTTACCACCGCTGGCGTCCTGCACACCTCTGTTGTTTACCACCGCTGGCGTCCTGCACACCTCTGTTGTTTACCACCGCTGGCGTCCTGCACACCTCTGTTGTTTACCACCGCTGGCGTCCTGCTCACCTCTGTTGGTTACCAACGCTGGCGTCCTGCACACCTCTGTTGTTTACCACCGCTGGCGTCCTGCACACCTCTGTTGTTTACCACCGCTGGCGTCCTGCACACCTCTGTTGTTTACCACCGCTGGCGTCCTGCACACCTCTGTTGTTTACCACCGCTGGCGTCCTGCACACCTCTGTTGTTTACCACCGCTGGCGTCCTGCACACCTCTGTTGTTTACCACCGCTGGCGTCCTGCACACCTCTGTTGTTTACCACCGCTGGCGTCCTGCACACCTCTGTTGTTTACCACCGCTGGCGTCCTGCACACCTCTGTTGTTTACCACCGCTGGCGTCCTGCACACCTCTGTTGTTTACCACCGCTGGCGTATGAAACGCAGCACATACAAACGGATGGTGCCGTTTGCTATGAACCTGACAGGCTCCTGGAGACATACACAAAGTGGTGAGAACTGTGTAATCAGAAGTTGGAGTTCATAGAACTTGGCATAAAATCCACGAATATTCCATTGAAGAATAGACATTATCAAAAAGAGAAAGGACAGCAACAGAGAACAATAAAGAGACAAAGGTATAGAAGAACACAGTATATTAAATAAACTCAGGATCAGGGTCAGTGAAATCAAGGTTAGGGAGGGAGGAAATTATCAGGGGAAAGCACCAAGCCATTACGACTAGGCAGGGTTAGGGGGCCATGGGTAAATATAGTAATGACGATGGAGTCAGGGGAGCGGGAGGACGGACCAGAAGTGGACGGACAGGGTCCGGAGGTGGAGGAGGTAATGAAGAGGGTCGGTCAAGGGAATCATGGGGAGGGGGAGGGGGGCCAGAAACAGGGGGGCCAGAAACAGGGGAGCGCACCTCAGCAAGAGCAGCAACCGAGAGAGAAGTGAGGGCTAAAGGGACCTCCATAGCCGGGACAAGGGGCTCGTCACTGAAATGGGAGGTGATGCAGTGATAAGAGTCGGAGTCAGAGGGTGAGGACAGTAAGTGACGCCTTCTTACCGCCGAGGAGGAGGAAGGCGAGGAGCCAGGCTTACATATCTGACTTAAAGAGACAGGTGTGCCAGCAGCAACGTGCTGGGCGACAGACTCAGTTGTCTCAACAGGAGAAGAAGAACAGGAGCGAATAACATGAAGGATGCTGGGATTGTTGTTGTTGTTGTTAGTAAAGATTCGCTACCTGGAACAAACAGTTCCAAGTAACACGGGCTATGGTGAGCCCTTGCTGGGAGGATGATGGACAACAGCCTGGACAAACAGGCGGCGTGGAGGGCCAAGTGACAGGGAGGAGGGCGGGGAAAAATGATCGGGGGGAGACGGGAAAGAAGACAAAAGAGACATGGCAGCCTGGGAATGAAGTAAGGAAACACCACATGGAGAACCAGGAGGAGGACCCAATAGTTCAGAACGTAAAGGAGCAGGGGAGGAGCCGGTGGGTGCGTCCAGGTCCAAGGCCCGGAAGCGGTTGTGAGACTGAGAAAGAGGGAAGGGCGAGGAGAGGTAGAACACACCACACAAGCATAAGATATGTTAGCGAAAGACGAGAGACGGCAGACTTGGCGTCTTGCCTCAGGAAATATCGCGGTGCTTCAAATTGAGAATGGCTTCCTCAAATTTGTAGTGTATACATGCACAGGAGAATAAGGTAGCGTGGGCGTCACCGCAGCTGAGGCAGCGAGCCTGGGAAGAAGAGCCTTAGAGTGAGCGAAGTCCCACACATGGGGCATAGAGACACTGCTCGTGTGCATTTGAGGGCACTATGCTCAAATGTCCAGCACATATTGCAAGGTCTAGGAGAGGAAATGTACGCCTGAACGGAGCATCTGACACCAGCCACAATTACAGAAAGTGGAAGGGACCTATACTATCTAAAGAGATCTTCACAACGTGAAGAGGGTGACGACCACGAGGGGGTCGAGTAAACGTATCAACCTGGCGTACAGAATGGGTCTTGCGCTTGAAGTATTTGTTTATTATCCTCATGTCAGTCTTAGGTCCCTAACACCAGTGGCAACATGGTGCGGGAGGATAAGAGTGCCAACACTGGCATTTAACACTTTGGCCCCCTAACCGGGGTCTCCAATACGCTGGACAATGTAGCTAAGCGAGCAGGTGCATCCTGAGAAGGAGCAGCAATGACACGTGTACCAAACCCGGTGAGTTAAAAGTGACAGAAGCCTCCACTGAATCAACAAGGTGTCTGTGGAGGAATAAATCGTCACGATGTCTAGACTCCAGATGGTTGAGATCAAAGTGTTTAGTCCATGCAGCACGACCACACAAGACGTGGAACGTGTCAGCAAGCTGGAAGGAAGCGTGCGAGGGTGTCTGTTGGGAGAGGGGGGAGCACCCTCCCCCCTATGGGAGCACTACGATTTTACCGTAGGGAACACCCTACGGTAAAAGGCGTAGTTGTCACAATGAGAGAAGTAGCCGCTCCAGGTGATGAGGTGGTCACCACTGGGGGCTTGACGCTCAACTGACCACATCTGACCAGGTGTGGTCACCACCTCCACCGCTGACCACATCTGACCAGGTGTGGTCACCTCCTCCACCGCTGACCACATCTGACCAGGTGTGGTCACCTCCTCCACCGCTGACCACATCTGACCAGGTGTGGTCACCTCCACCGCTGACCACACCTGAGCAAACATACCCTCGGAAGCACTCATTGTTGCTACAATTTAGACCATAACCCTGCATGTTAAACTATTTATAGTTAATAATCATTAGCTTAAATTTTCCTATGTTTATTATTCAACTTTTTTCTTTGATTTCATTTATTACCAAGGTTGCCTAGCCTTGCCATACTCCCGTACTCCATTGTACCCCTGGCTTTGCCTGTATCTCAAAATGCAAATTATTACTTACAGTGTACCTGAGAGTACCTGTAAGCTACCTCATTTTTCTTTTTTTTTGTTCATTTTGTGTTTGTTTTGTATAGTCTTGTTTATATAATTTATATCAAAATTTTATATCAATTTTTATTAATTTATATCAAAGCCTTTTATATCAAAATTCTATTTTGTAATTGCCATTCTTGCCTTGTTTTCCTGCAACCAGCATTTTTATGCAGACAAGTATAGACCCAGAACTAAACCTCTTATCCACTATCTATGACAATCATCACTTTAATTATCTAAATTGCAGATATTTTGCAGCACATGATGTAAACAATGTATTAACACATAATCACAATATCTCTGTAATCAACTTGAACGTTAGATCCCTAGGTAAACACTTCGATGATGTTAGTGCCTTGATTGAAACTATTGACAACAAATTCTCTTTTATTATACTTACTGAAACATGGTTGAAAGAGGATACTACTCAACTCTTTAACATGCCTAACTACTCGGCAATTCACAACTGTCGTCAACTTCAGAGAGGTGGTGGCACTGCTCTTTACTACCACCATGAACTAACATGCTTAAAAGAAATTAGAACCAGAGACTGCTGTGGGGAGTATATCTTCGCCAGCTTCAGAGTCAAGGGTGCCGAGTCTGTCCTGTCTGTGGGTGCAGTCTATAGAATTCCCGACACTGATGTGTCCGAATTCAACTCAAACCTTAGAAATCTAATACTAGATAACAGACTGAACAAAAACCATCTAATTATCGCAGGGGACTTTAATATTGACCTCTGCGAGCCTGAACACCCTACTGCTGTTAGCTTCCTCAACTGTATGAATTCCTGCTTCCTCATACCCTTAATCACTAGACCTACTAGAATCACTGATAGTACTGCCACGACTCTAGATCACATCTGGACCAACATAACCTCTCCGCTTACTTCAGGTATAATCACCGATAGCACTAATGACCATTACCCCACATTTCTCTTCACTAACATTAACAAACCACCTCTAGAGACAAGGGAGTTAAGCTTTAGGCTGCACAATGAAACTGCTATAGACAATTTTATAACTGCTGCTGCTAATGTCAACTGGGAGTCCGAGTTAGGTAACATAGGGGACATCAACCTAGCAGTGCAATCTTTTCTTCAAAAAACTCTCAGCCTTTATAACACCCACTGTCCTATGCTTACGAAACAAGTCACAACCAAAAGGCTTAACAATTCTTGGCTTACAAAGGGAATACTTAAATCCATTAACAAAAAACATGACCTTGAGAAGAAGTATAGGTTAGGAACCGTCTCCAAAGAATTCTCAAAGAATTACTCGTTATTGCTATCTAAAATAATTAGACGAGCCAAAACTAAATACTACGAAGATAAATTTACCCAAATAAAGAGCAACATTAAAAAATCTTGGAGCACAATTTCACAAATATTGGGATCAAAGAAGATTTTAAATAACAAACCAACACTCCTGTCCAATAACGATGGTCAGCTTTCAGCCTCTGATTCTGCTATTGTGTTCAATAGGTTCTTCTCTTCCATTGAGTCATCCCTTGCAAATGATATTCCATCTTCCAGTACTGATGTTAAGGACTATCTTACAGGTAACTATCCACAGTCTCTGTACCTAAAGCCTACTAATTCCACTGACGTCAATGAGATAATCCTTTCCCTTAAAACCAAGTCTAGTGCCCTTGAGGAGATACCAACTCTTATTTACAAAAAAGCCTCCAGATCTTTAGCTCCTGCTATTGCATTTCTCTTCAACAAGTCACTTGAACTCCAAACCTTTCCAGATATTGTAAAAAAAAAGCGAGAGTAACCCCTGTCCACAAATGTGGTGATCTCACAGATGTTAACAACTACAGACCTATATCAATCCTGCCTAACTTGTCAAAATTTTTTGAAAAACTAATCTACAAGCAGCTTTACTCTTATCTAGCCAAACACAATATACTTAGCCCTTGCCAATATGGCTTCAGACCCAAAAAAGCACTAACGATGCACTTATTAGTATGCTTAACTCGATTCATGCAGCTCTTGATAACAATGAGTTCCCTGTTGGGTTATTTGTGGACCTGCGTAAGGCTTTTGACACTGTCAACCACCAAAACCTTCTTCTTAAATTACATCATTATGGAGTCAGAGGACACTCCCTGCAATACCTCAAATCTTACCTTACTGACAGGCTCCAGTATGTTTCTGTGAATAATTCAATTTCTCCCACCCTACCCATCAACATTGGTGTTCCTCAGGGCAGCATACTTGGCCCTCTCCTCTTTCTCATCTACATTAATGACCTTCCAAATGCCTCCCAACACCTCAAACCAATTCTATTTGCTGACGACACAACCTTCATTTACTCCAGTCCTGACCCCCCTTGCTCTAAATGCCACAGTAAATACTGAGCTAAATAAAGTCCATCTTTGGCTAACGGCCAACAAACTCACCCTTAACATTGACAAAACCTTTTATATTCTGTTTGGCAATAAATCCTCTAATCAAATAAATCTCAAAATAAACAATACCCAAATTTGTAACAAATTAGATGGCAAATTCCTTGGCATTCTCATTGACCACAAGCTGAATTTCCAGGGACACATTCTAAATATATCAAAAAAAGTTGCAAAAACTGTTGGCATTCTTTCTAAGATCAGATATTATGTACCACGCCCTGCCCTGGTGACTCTCTATTACTCCCTTATCTATCCATATCTCAACTATGGTATTTGTGCTTGGGGCTCTACTACCCAAAATCATTTACGTCCTCTAATTACTCAACACAAAGCTGCTATTAGGACATTATCCAACTCTGGCCCCAGACAGCACTCGGTACCCCTACTCAAATCTCTGAATATGTTAGACATTAAGTCACTGCACATTCTCTCATGTGTATTATACATATATAAAACGCTAAACTGTAATGCCAATCCTGATCTCAAAAGCTTCATTGAAGGTTGTAACAGAACCCATGAGCACCACACCAGAAACAAATACAGTTTTGATATTCCAAGAGTACGACTTAATCAAACTAGAAATGCTTTACAAATCAAGGGACCCAGAATGTGGAATGACCTTCCCAACCATGTTAAAGACTGTACCTCTCTCAACCAGTTTAAGATAAAAACGAAGCTATACCTAATAAATTCCCTGTAACCTACCTTACCCCTCAATTGTCAACCCTTGTCTGTTATTTTAAACACCGCTGTTTGTCGACCTAATTATATTAGTGCTGCTTTTTCAGCCATGTTCCCCCATTTTATTACTATTTTTATTTGTTCTCAACACATTTTATACTTTAAACTCAATTAGTATTAAGTTTTAGTCATTAATGTTTTTCCTGCCCGAAACGCTTTGCGTAATAGTGGCTTTAGGCATTGTATGTACTAGCTCTATCTATAAACCTAGCAATTTTTATAAAAATCTCTTGTATGTATGTACCTTACTTGAATAAACATCTATTTATTTATTAATTATTTATACTAAAAATTATCTGTTAGATTAAGGACCTGCCCGCAACGCTGCGCGTACTAGTGGCTTTACAAGATTGTAAATACTGTACTATGTATTCTAACAAACCCAATGTACCTTCTTGTATATAAATAAATAAATAAATAAATAAATAATATTTTCATGGGTGTTGTTAGTGTAAGCCTCAAGTGTCTTCAGGACTTTTTTTTTTTTTTTTTTTTTTTTTTTTTTGAGATATATACAAGAGTTGTTACATTCTTGTACAGCCACTAGTACGCGTAGCGTTTCGGGCAAGTCCTTAATCCTATGGTCCCTGGAATACGATCCCCTGCCGCGAAGAATCGTTTTTTCATCCAAGTACACATTTTACTGTTGCGTTAAACACAGGCTACAGTTAAGGAATTGCGCCCAGTAAATCCTCCCCGGCCAGGATACGAACCCATGACATAGCGCTCGCGGAACGCCAGGCGAGTGTCTTACCACTACACCACGGAGACTATAGTGTTCCTCTGGCGGAATAATGACCTGGAAATGTTTACTCATCAACTTACGTATATGTTCTCCCTTGATGACTGTGTCAACATCTTCATCCTGGCAACATAGTGCGTCTGTTTACCACAGCCTCTACCCCAGGGTAGAGGCTGTGGTAAACAGACGGAACAAGCCTATCTGTTGTTCTCACTCAAGGTAAGATTTTCTAAATAATACCCACAAAGGACTCCTCATTGATAGCACTATGTTACCAGGATGAAGATGTTGACACAGTCATCAAGCCTATCTAGCCTAGCCATCAAGCTAGTCTAGCTAGCCATCAAGCCAGTCTAGCCTATCTATCTATCTGAACTAGCCTATCCTTACTCGGTGTTCTCTCAATGTCTAAGTACTTGTTCATTCTTTTCTGTTTTCTTGTTTTCCTGTTCCTTTCCCTTCCTGAGAACAAGCTTTCCTTAGCTGAGGGCCAAGAACTCCGTCCTTCCCTTGGTTGGTTGGGACTCGCAGAAGTCAGCCCTCAGTGACTTATTCTCCTATGTCCTATATGTGTGGAGAGAAGGTCCCCCTAAGACAGCCTAACCCTGCTACAAGGGTGAACAGATGCACAAGTCAAGTGGCCTCCAGGTTTTACAGGTAACGCATGGGCCACTGGACCGTTCCACTTGTTGAAGTGGCGGAGTGAGAAGAGTAAGAGAAAGTGGGGATGATAAGTCTTATAACTAGGAGTGTACAGGTGCTCTGTACAAAGGTGGCATCTTTGTAATGTTGGCGGCTGTTGCCCTCCTGTTGGCGAGGGCATATGGTAGTGACGGTTGGGCCAGGCCCTGGTGCTGTGGGGTGGGGGGGGGTGTAGCCCACTAACCTCACACCTCACCTTCCTCACACCTCATACACCTCACGTGCTGTTTATATAGTGCCACAGGTGTGTCTATTCATGCCACGAACACCTGTGGAGGCCCACACCTGTGAACCATGCTGCTCTCTCTCTCTCTCTCTCTCTCTCTCTCTCTCTCTCTCTCTCTCTCTCTCTCTCTCTCTCTCTCTCTCTCTCTCTCTCTCTCTCTCTCTCTCTCTCTCTCTCTCTCTCTCTCTCTCTCTCTCTCTCTCTCTCTCTCTCTCTCTCTCTCTCTCTCTCTCTCTCTCTCTCTCTCTCTCTCTCTCTCTCTCTCTCTCTCTCTCTCTCTCTCTCTCTCTCTCTCTCTCTCTCTCTCTCTCTCTCTCTCTCTCTCTCTCTCTCTCTCTCTCTCTCTCTCTCTCTCTCTCTCTCTCTCTCTCTCTCTCTCTCTCTCTCTCTCTCTCTCTCTCTCTCTCTCTCTCTCTCTCTCTCTCTCTCTCTCTCTCTCTCTCTCTCTCTCTCTCTCTCTCTCTCTCTCTCTCTCTCTCTCTCTCTCTCTCTCTCTCTCTCTCTCTCTCTCTCTCTCTCTCTCTCTCTCTCTCTCTCTCTCTCTCTCTCTCTCTCTCTCTCTCTCTCTCTCTCTCTCTCTCTCTCTCTCTCTCTCTCTCTCTCTCTCTCTCTCTCTCTCTCTCTCTCTCTCTCTCTCTCTCTCTCTCTCTCTCTCTCTCTCTCTCTCTCTCTCTCTCTCTCTCTCTCTCTCTCTCTCTCTCTCTCTCTCTCTCTCTCTCTCTCTCTCTCTCTCTCTCTCTCTCTCTCTCTCTCTCTCTCTCTCTCTCTCTCTCTCTCTCTCTCTCTCTCTCTCTCTCTCTCTCTCTCTCTCTCTCTCTCTCTCTCTCTCTCTCTCTCTCTCTCTCTCTCTCTCTCTCTCTCTCTCTCTCTCTCTCTCTCTCTCTCTCTCTCTCTCTCTCTCTCTCTCTCTCTCTCTCTCTCTCTCTCTCTCTCTCTCTCTCTCTCTCTCTCTCTCTCTCTCTCTCTCTCTCTCTCTCTCTCTCTCTCTCTCTCTCTCTCTCTCTCTCTCTCTCTCTCTCTCTCTCTCTCTCTCTCTCTCTCTCTCTCTCTCTCTCTCTCTCTCTCTCTCTCTCTCTCTCTCTCTCTCTCTCTCTCTCTCTCTCTCTCTCTCTCTCTCTCTCTCTCTCTCTCTCTCTCTCTCTCTCTCTCTCTCTCTCTCTCTCTCTCTCTCTCTCTCTCTCTCTCTCTCTCTCTCTCTCTCTCTCTCTCTCTCTCTCTCTCTCTCTCTCTCTCTCTCTCTCTCTCTCTCTCTCTCTCTCTCTCTCTCTCTCTCTCTCTCTCTCTCTCTCTCTCTCTCTCTCTCTCTCTCTCTCTCTCTCTCTCTCTCTCTCTCTCTCTCTCTCTCTCATAACCAAGATTGGGGTTCATAAGGGCTGTCATATGATTTACCTGGTGAAACTACAAGCAAGAGCTGTTATCCTGCCTCAGCTCATCTGAAGCCTACTCCTAGAAACTTATTTATTTCATGAAGATGTACTTTGAAACTATCACATAGGGAACTATCATGAAGGAACTATCTTATACGGAACCTGGTGAAACTGCAAACAAGAGCTGTAATCCTACCTAAGCTCCTACTAAATCTAGATCTTACTTACCCAGTTAGAAAACTGAAGCTCTAACTAGAGACCCGGTTATTTTACGAGCCTGTCATATGCATCCGTAGGAATGAACTATATTCACTAACAACATTGAGTAACAATCATATAGGAACAGGATGAGCCTGTAGCCAGAAAAATGATCTGCATATCAAGGCTCCCAAATGTAGAATGATCTTCAAATGTCAGAAAATACTCTCCTTCTCTCAACTAGTGTAAAAGAGAAAACTAAGATCTACTTGATAAACTCTGACGTAATCTAGCCTTACATATATTTATTTATTTATTTATTTATATACAAGAAGGTACATTGGGTTTGTGAGGATACATAGCATGGTGTTTACAATCTTGTAAAGCCACTAGTACGCGCAGCGTTGAGGGCGGGAAACGAACACATCCTAAATGTCAACCTGTGTTTAATGTTACTGAACTTTCATTACTGAACCTCTACCACTGACGTTATCTGTCATGGGAAAAATCAATAACAAAACGTGTGCCTTCTCTGTATACAATTTTTTTATCTACACAGTCTTCTGTTTATGCTGTAACGTAAAATTCAAATATTTGATCTGTTGCAATCATGGTGTAATAATTGTCATTATATTTCTATACTTCAATTCATTATTCAACAAGCCACAATGTAGGACTGAGAACAGGATAGGCTTCTTCCCCCACACAGGGTCACTACCTCATGGAACCGCCTACCCGCCCGAGCCCTGAATGCTAAAACTAAGTTAACATCTAAAGTCAAACTGGAAATGCTCATCAGGACAAATGGGGGAACCTTCGACAAGCCGCCGGCTTCCTGTCCTCGTCGAGGCCACTTGAGTGTCAGTGGCCCTCAGGTAAATTTAGATAAAATATTATTGAACTACGCCGGTAACGCCATGCGGGTGAGTGACTAAGAATGTACAAATACCTATATTATATAATGTCGCAAATCCATTGTTCCTTCTTGTAAATAAGTTATTATTATTATTATTATTGGTCTCATTCAGTTTCCCCCCCATGTTATGACTAATATATATATATATATATATATATATATATATATATATATATATATATATATATATATATATATATATATATATATATATATATATATATATATATATATATATATGTCGTACCTAGTAGCCAGAACTCACTTCTCAGCCTACTATGCAAGGCCCGATTTGCCTAATATTATATCCTATATATTTGCCTAATGTATATATCTCAAAAAAAAAAAATATTAATCTTGTCTAAATTACCAAAAACTGTCAACGCAATCAATCAGAGCTTTAATATACCAATGTGCTTTAATATACTTACTAATCTCTCCCATCTCATTTTTCTTTTTTCTTGCAATGTATCTGGTATCATTTTATTAATTCTGCTGGAATTTACCTACATAAAATTATCTGTTAGATTAAGGACCTGCCCGCAACGTTGCGCGTACTAGTGGCTTTACAAGATTGTAAATACCATGCTATGTATTCTCACAAAGGAATAATGCAGTAGAATATGCACTCAATATAACAACCATGATATCAGATGATATCAAAGAATATAATGGTAAAGTTATATGGCTTAGGTACATATATTGGGGGATTGGGTAGCACTAGATAGAGTGCGTACGAGTTAAAGCACTGTAAACGCCACAACTCTGCTGGGTCTTAAAATACATAGAAAAAATCCTCCGAGCCAATGTTGGGACCTTTGAGAAGCCGCCGGCTTACTGTCCTCGTCGAAGCCACTAGTATTAGTGGCCCTCAGGTATATTCAGATAGATAATCGTAACGTAATCTGACGTAATCTACTCAGCCCTTGACAAAAAAGAGTTTCCGATTGAACTCTTCATTGACCTAAGAAAAGCCTTTGATACTGTTAACCACAACTACCTCTTACTTAAACTCCAGCATTATGGAATCCGAGGCCTTGCCCTGGACTATATCCGATCCTATCTTAGTGACAGACACCAATATGTAACCATCAATCATACAACCTCTTCCACTCTAAATGTTTAAATCCCTTAACTTGCTAAATATTAACTCCCTCCACACATTCTCTTGTGTCAACTACATTTCCAACTCTAGCCCCAGACATCACTCGGTACCCCTACTCAAATCTCTGAATATGTTAGATATTAAGTCACTGCGCATTCTCTCATGTGTATTATACATATATAAAACACTGAACTGTAATGCCAATCCTGACCTCAAAAGCGTCATAGAAGGTTGTAACAGAACCCATGAGCACCACACCAGAAACAAATACAGTTTTGATATTCCAAGAGTACGACTTAATCAAACTAGAAATGCTCTACAAATCAAGGGACCCAGAATGTGGAATGACCTTCCCAACCATGTTAAAGACTGTACCTCTCTCAACCAGTTTAAGATAAAAACTAAACACTACCTAATAAATTCCCTGTAACCTACCTTACCCCTCTGTTGTCAACCCATGTCTGTTATTTTAAACACCGCTGTTTGTCGACCTAATTATATTAGTGCTGCTTTTTCAGCCATGTTCCCCCTTTTTTATCTTTATTTTTATTTGTTCTCAACACATTTTTATTCTTTATACTCAATTAGTATTAAGTTTTTAGTCATTAATGTTTTTCCTGCCCGAAACGCTTTGCCTAATAGTGGCTTTAGGCATTGTATGTACTACCTCCATCTTTAAATCGATCAATTTATGTAAAATCTCTTATATGTACGTACCTTACCTGAATAAACATTTTATTTTATTTTATTTGTATTTATTTAGAAAACCCTATTCTTAAACGCACATCCTGCTCTGAAACTCTCCCTGGACAGATGTAATAGGACCCATTATCACCACACCAGAAATAAATATCTCTTTGATATCCCCAGAGTCAAGCTTAATCTGCGTAAACACTCTTTGCAAATAAAGGGACTCAGTCTATGGAACTCACTACCTAATGAATTGAAAAGCTGTCAAACTTTTGCCTTATTTAAAAGCAAAACCAAAAAGTACCTAATTTCATCTTCTTAGTTTCCTACACTGAGCTTTAAATTTGCTCTTTATCTAGTGTTACCCAATCTCCCAATCTTTATGTACTTAACCCAAACAACTTTATCATTGTGTTCATTGCTGTTTTCTTTTATGTGCTAGCCATATGCTGTATTGTGCCTGCTAAGTTTTGTTAAATTACCCTTCAAGCTGTCATTGTAATCACTCTGAGCTACCTATGTGCTTTAATATACCTACAATTTTTCTCTCATCTTTTAATTTTTTTCTTGCTATGTAACTGTTATCATTCTTATAAATTTTTCAAGTATTTACCTACTTAAAATTTTCTTAGATTATAAGGACCTGCCCGAAACGCTGCACGTACTAGTGGCTTTACAAGATTGTAAATACCATACTATGTATCCTCACAATCCCAATGTACCTTCTTGTATATAAATAAATAAATAAATAAATAAGTATAACCTTGCATAATAAAGTGTACACCAATAAGTAAATATAGTGGTAGTGGCTTGGCTCTTTCTCCTGATGCTTCCCCGTCACCTTGGCTGGTGGGTGCTGTAGCTGCCCCGGACCCACTACCACAACAAGAGGAGCATGGCGGGAGACCAGCAGCCGCAGGGTGACGCTATGGAGGCCTCGGAGGACGTGGGGGTGGACGCTGACGAGGAGAAGGGCTCGGGCCTCAGGCTGCCCCTGGCCAGGGTCAAGAAGATCATGAAGGCTGATCCCGACCTGAACCTGGCCAGCCAAGATGCTGTCTATCTCATAACCAAGGCTACGGTCAGTCCACCACCGCGAATTGTCCCTCATTTATTTAATTATTTATTTATATACAAGAAGGTACATTGAGGTTAACAGAGAACATAGAAATTACGTTGAAGTTTACATTCTTGTAAAGCCACAAGCAATTACGTTGAAGTTTACATTCTTGTAAAGCCACTAGCACGCATAGCGTTTTGGGCAAGTCCTTAAACTAACAATTCACAGATAACTCATTATCTGACATATTTTGCTGTGACCTGTAACTTAAAGACCAATCATGAGGACCGTGGCTGTAACAAACATAAAACTCTCACATTACACATGGAATAAGTGAAGATATTTTGGACAGTCCTGAACCATTTATTTATTTATTAACAAGAAGGTACAATGGGTTGGTGAGATTACATAATACTGGTAAATCCACAAGGGCCGTGATGAGGGTTTGAACTTACGCCCAGGATGATCCCAGACGCTGCCTTAGTTGACTAGGTTACGACACTGTCATAAGTTCGAGCCCTCATCACGGCCCTTGTGAATTTGTTCATTTGATGTTTCACGCTATTGTGATTTCTATGTGTATAATACTGGTATTTTTACATTCGGGCAAAGCCACTAACACACAGTGTTTCGGGCATTATTAAGTTCACCAGATCCTAATTCAGGATGGTCTCAAATAATACTTCCTTAAATGTTTAATGCTAGTGCAGTGTTTTTAGTTAATCTAGATGGGCCAACACGCTCACAGCGGTGAATACAAGTGGCAGCGGCTGCAAGCTGAACAAGTACTGTTATACAGTACAGTGGTCTCTTTCTACAACTTCTATCAACATTATGTAATAGTCTCTGTCATCCTTAACCCTCGTGCTGCTCAGCTATTAAGTATCCCCTATTTTTCTATTCATTTGTTATTTTCCTTGAATGTTCTCATTTTTGTTAGCTTCTCTTTATAGCATTAAGTGTTTTACTCACACCTTTGGTTAAGATTTTTTCTATATTATCTTAAGTATTGCCCGAAACACTTTGCATAATAGTGGCTTTGTTAGTATGTGTAACTCCTGTCTGTACAATTGTACATTACATGTACAATTGTACATGTTCTTTGTACACATATTCTTTTGAATAAATATAACTTATTATTATTATTATTATTATTCTAATTATTATTATTAATAATAATAATTATAATAATAATAATATAAGCCACAGTGTAGGACAGAAACTGGAGAAAACAGCCCCTCTCCTGTGCCGGTAAGTTCACTATGGGATCACCATAGCCTGTGGTATTTGGAACTTTTTGTTCAGAGTAGCTGAATCTAAAACAACAACAAACAATAAGGAGATGCTTTTTCTTCCATCGATTTATAAAACCCCCTAGAGCTGCCTACCCACTGAAGCCACAAATGTCATGACATTACAATACTTCAGTTCAAAATGCAGTTAAAAAAATCCTCAGGAACAACAGCAGGACCTTCGATAAGCTGCCAGCTTCCTGTCCCCATCAAGGCCACGAGAGAGAGAGAGAGAGAGACATTGGTCCTCAGGTAAATTCAAGTGGAGATGGTTCACCAGTTGGTTTTGAAGCATACCTAGCCTAACTTAACCCAACATAACTTATCCCTTACTTATCTTATCTTATCATAACTTGTTGGGGGGCCTCGTAGCCTGGTGGATAGCGCGCAGGACTCGTAATTCTGTGGCGCGGGTTCGATTCCCGCACGAGGCAGAAACAAATGGGCAAACTTTCTTTCACCCTGAATGCCCCTGTTACCTAACAGTAAATAGGTACCTGGGTGTTAGTCAGCTGTCACGGGCTGCTTCCTGGGGGGTGGAGGCCTGGTCGAGGACCGGGCCGCGGGGACACTAAAGCCCCGAAATCATCTCAAGATAACCTCAAGATAGATCCCAACCTATCCTAACCCTACCCGTCCTAACCCTACCCGTCCTAACCCTACCCGTCCTAACCCTACCCGTCCTAACCCTACCCGTCCTAACCCTACCCGTCCTAACCCTACCCGTCCTAACCCTACCCGTCCTAACCCTACCCATCCTAACCCTACCCGTCCTAACCCTACCCGTCCTAACCCTACCCGTCCTAACCCTACCCGTCCTAACCCTACCCGTCCTAACCCTACCCGTCCTAACCCTACCCGTCCTAACCCTACCCGTCCTAACCCTACCCGTCCTAACCCTACCTATCCTAACCCTATCCATCCTAACCCTATCCATCCTAACCCTATCCATCTAACCCTACCCATCCTAACCCTACCCATCCCAACATAAGCTAACCCAGCCTTACCTAACTGTATACAGTACAGTATGTGATTTTATCATTTGGAAAGTGAGTCTAGTCAAAATCCTTGTGTACTAGTTGACCAAACAGCAGCTGCAGCAACTCCTATTCTTATGATATTATTATGCAAATGGCAAAAGCAAGTAAAGGTTGTATGTGAGTGGCCAAAATAAATACCTATACAGGTATATTATAAACTTCAGTTCAACTATCTGTACCCAGAAGGATTTTTTGTGAATTAAAAATATATATCTTGAGATGATATACTTTCTTAGAGTGCAAAATGTTAAAGATGCCTTTCCTAATCTAAGGAGCACAGGACTGTTTGGATACAAGGCAATAAGATATTGTATTGCTGTGTATTTTGACACTATTGATGCTGGATGAGACACAGCTCTTCTATGCTAACTATTTTCCGGATGGTTACATTTTTGCTCTTTCCAATGATATTAATATGTTTTGGTTCATAAGTGTAAATGCCGCTCTTCTCATCAAAGACCTCGATGGTAACGTGCTCGCCCTAGAAGCCTGGCAAAATGATGTGTATTACTCTGTTAGTATGATTAAGAAGCACTGTTTGGTCTGGTCAGTAACTGGTCATGTTGAGAGCCTCGCTCTCAACACGGCCTCACCAGATTCCTTGTTTCCAACAATAATAATTCATTGTGTCGGGGAACAGGCAGCCAGTTTATACATACAATACATGTTAGGCTTATATCGATGTCCCTGTCAGGGTCGAATTACTGACTCTTCACAGGATGCAACCCCACAACAAGCTGACTAACTCTTGGGTACCTATTTACTATTAGGTATACGGGAGCATTAGGTGATAGGAAATGCACCCAACCATTTCTGTCCCGCCCAGAATCTGAACCCGGAATTCTCGATTGTGAGTTGAGAACGAACCCGACTATACTATCGGGACCCTAAATATAATAATAATAATAATAATAATCTTTATTTAGGTAAAGGTACATACATAAAGAGATTTTACAAAGTTTGTTGGCTTTATAAATAGAGCTAGTACATACAATGCCTAAAGCCACTATTACGCAAAGCGTTTCGGGCATATATGACTGATCCTCCTGTTAAGATGTGTCATATATTAAAAACCAAATATGTAAATATGTACTTTTTGTAACTGTGTGCTCCATAGTTCAACCATTGATGTCCTAAGCAATTAGATGTAGAATTTGGTACTATTCACTTTATTTAAAAAAAAAAGCTAAAACCAAACTTAAATATTCCTAGGCCTAGTATAGCACACATGTACTATATTAGGCCTCATATAGCATTTATTAGGCCTAAGAAGGGTAGGTTAGTTAAGTTAGTCTTTGCAACGTACTGTAAATAGAAAATCTAATCTAGTTTGTCCAAATTCAGTAGTACTGATTTCTACCCTCTACTTGCGTTGTACGCTGGTATATATACTATATACCATATGGTACAGTATATGTACCGTACTGTATACAGTAATTTGTACTATATTATAGTCCTCATTGTTGTTATAAGTACAGTACTCCTGAAACAGGAGGATGGGCTGAAAAATAATATACCAGGTGCTACTACAGTATTCACAAATTTTTCTGTAATCTTAACCCATTTTATTAACTTGAAATTCATTTTTTGTTATGAATAAGCTTAGTTGCAAGGGTTTGGCGTGGTTGCAAACAGAAACCTGTATTTAGGCTTATCAAGGTCCACACCCACTAGGCCAATTATACTGGGTATAAATTGGATAAGTTTATATTAGGAAAGCCCTGCCTAAATACTGGTTTGGCAACAGGGTTGTTGATTTTTAGAACCAATTACCACATAACACATTAGAAGTAGGATCCCTTGATTGTTTCAAGCATAGGTTAGACATATATATTATAACAGTTTGGAGTAGTCTCCAATCACTGCTGCTACCACCTTACCTGAGGTTACCTTGAGGTGCTTCCGGGGCTCAGTGTCCCTGCGGCCCGGTCGTCGACCAAGCCTCCTGGTTGCTGGACTGGTCAACCAGGCTGTTGGATGCGGCTGCTTGCAGCCTGACATATGAGTCACAGCCTGGTTGATCAGGTATCCTTTGGAGGTGCTAGGATAATATTCCAGGATAATATTCTGAAACCAGGATAATATTCTGATACCAGGATAATATTCTGAAATAACGTCCCCACTTTTAACACTTACCGTAATGTTGCTCTTAACTTCTAACTCGTTAGGCTATAATAATTGTTAAATAACACCCCAGAGAACTGTCCGAGTCTGCCCTTGCAGCAGGTAATGCTCAGGCAAGTCAACAGGGGAATACGGGGGAAGAAATGAACCAATGATGTTAAATTAACTTTATGATTCTTACAGCACTGGATGGTATTTGAACAGGTTACTCAAACAGTTAATTAATGCTTCCACCACTTCTCCTGCATTTGGGGTAATTAAGCTAATTGACTCGGGAGAAGACCAGTCAATTAATACAGAGTATCCAGGAACTTTGGTATTTAAATATGTAAATGGAGAATGGAATTTTTTTAACTACTTGATTCAAGGCAAGGGGAATATATTGACTCAAAGATACTCGTAAGATTGCAGGTAATGTCCTAAACAACTCGGGGTCTATGATTCAGAATAATTAAGGTAAAGCATAAAAAATACATCAGAGAAATAATTAAACCATCTTTATTAAAATAAATGCAAATTAAGTGAACCCTAGGCTAATGAAATCCTATCCCTGAGGCAATGGAAATGGAACCACAAATTGTACAAGCAACTGAAACAGCACTTTACTGCATCCTGCTCCCAAGCCGGTGGTGTGGCTTGCCCCAAGTTGAGCCAATACCTCGTGGTACACGCCCTGCTCACACTGTTCCGACCATGCTCATTTCGCAAGCAGGCGAGCTACCTTTCTGTACCATTCTTTCAGACCACCATAGGCCTGGATAGGCTTTATTAAACATAACTCTAAAACCAACAATCTGTTATCTAGAAACTGCTCAGTAGAACAATGCTGGCAATTTACTTGCACAATGAGACAGGTAATAAATCCTCTCTAAGTGAAATATATAATACATGATTATATCTATACTATGGTACCACTGGTGGTACCTTTAGGTAATAAATCCTTTCTACATGAAATATATAATATATTACATATATTACAGTCTCCGTGGTGTAGTGGTAAGACACTCGCCTGGCGTTCCGCGAGCGCTATGTCATGGGTTCGTATCCTGGCCGGGGAGGATTTACTGGGCGCAATTCCTTAACTGTAGTCTCTGTTTAACGCAACAGTAAAATGTGTACTTGGATGAAAAAACGATTCTTCGCGGCAGGGGATCGTATTCCAGGGACCATAGGATTAAGGACTTGCCCGAAACGCTACGCGTACTAGTGGCTGTACAAGAATGTAACAACTCTTGTATATATCTCAAAAAAAAAAAAAAAAAAAAAAAAAAAATACATGATTATATCTATACATACTATGGTACCACCAGTGGTACCATTGTATAGATATAATGCTTCTTCTCTCTAATGATCTCTTGTTTTTCCTCTATTGTCATCCTCACATGCGCTTTCTTGCGTTGATCCTTACCACAGGCTTTCTTGGGACCCATGGTGAGATATATAATAACAACTTTTATGGTCAAATGGCCAAAAATCCAACAAAACATCATAAATCCTGGTGAAAAATTCAGGCGGGATAGTCACTGGGAGCGAGGCACTGGTAAACTGAGGGGCAATCGTCTTGTCACCACACGTTAGGTCAGCCTTGTATGCATATCATCACCCTCGACTTTCGAGGCAACGCTTGTATTCCGATGTAAATTTTCCAAGCAAATCCTGCTCGTATTCCGTAGAACTCGTATACAGGGACACTCGTATTCCGAGGTACCACTGTACCGTATATAGTGTTGCAGAACATTGTACTGCAGAACAAGGTACTGTATAGTGTTACAAAACATTGTATACAGTACCTTGAAAAAAGATATAGGTTACATCCGAAAATTTAGTTTTTAGTACATTTATTCATTCAGTATATTGGGTCTTTCCTTCACCATTATTATTATTATTACTGTATTATTATTATTAGTATTATTTACTGTACTGTGTATTTTTTAAGGTAACAATGTTTAATTAGAGTAATGTTATTCCAGGAACTGTTTGTTGAGAGCCTGGTGCAAGAGGCGTACCACTATACCTGTCAGGCTCGGAAAAAAACTGTGTCTAGAAGAGATGTTGATAACAGTATTGAAGCCATTGAGGCCCTGGCATTTTTGGATGGTGCATTGGAATGAAGGAACCTCATAGCAAAATTTACAAGATTATAGTTCTTACTTCCCTTTATTATATCACATGTACTGTATTAAAAACTAAATGTACCTATACAGTACTGTAAATTTATGGAAATTTGAATTCAGTATTAAAACAAAAGTGCCAGTGCTCATCACTGCTGATGCCATATTAATCGTGTATTACAGCTGTGTGTATCAGCAATTGTATGAATGAATAGTCAGCTGGAAGTCCAAGCACAGTACAAATAGAAGTAAATGAAGCTAGTGTGTGTGGATGGTATTCTGTGTAACGGCAGTAAACGAACACCTGCTGACTTTAACATTGTTCCTTGATTTGAGATTTAGCAAAACGTTATTTTTAGGATTTTAAACTTATTCTCATAAGTTTAAACCACTTGGACTGGATGGTAGAGTGATGATCTTGCTTTATGCAGGTTGGCGTTCAATCCTCGACCGTCCAAGTGGTTGGGCACCATAGCTTTTCCCCGTCTCATCCCAAATCTTTATCCTTACCCTTTCCAAATGCTATACTGTATAGTAGTAATGGTTTGACGCTTCCCCTGATAATTCCTTCATAAGTTTTATTTCTGTGTGTCCTTGGACTAGTCGGTAGAGTGATGGCCTCACTTCTTGGAGGTCAACATTGGATCCCCGAAGCTGCAAGTAGTTGCACATCGTCCCTTCACTGTCTTCATGCTCCATTTCCCACCTTGTCGCTCATATCCCTTCCAAGTGCTATATAGTCATAGTGACTAAAGTTTACAGGGAAAATTATTAATTGTTATGGAAGTTGACTTCTTTGTATTTAGCGTTAGATGGAATCAGTAGCAAGAGCAAATAAATTAGTTCTTTTAGCTTTGAAATGTGTCATCTTGAATTGTGTAGATGGCTCTGCCATTAATAGTATGCTTACATTAGCTGGCTTAGTACATAGTTTCAAAAGTTGATGGTTAAATATTGCAGCAAATATTTTAATGAATTGGTAATTTAGATTAATACTTAGTGTTGCCTGGATAACATTTGTATGATACTGCTGCATTTTATGCAGTATTTATGGCACAGTATTTTTATGCAGTATTTATAATTTAAACGTAGTTGTTTCACAAAGGAAGGTGTGATATTTTGACTGCTGAAGTGAAAGATTACTACTGTATGAAATGTAATGCATACATTGTCCCAGCGGGTTTTCTTCCTATTGGGGAGTGTTGTACATGCTGCTATGGCGGTATGGCCCTCACAGGATGAGTGGCGCTGCCCAATAAACTCGCCCCTTGGGACAAAATTTAAAAATTTTTAATTTACATTGATGGAAGGATTTTACGGATATAAATTTGTGCGACCTAACTATTGTAAACTTAACCATAAAATGTTTTATTCTAGCTTGTATATATATATCTTGGTGA
The DNA here is from genome assembly GCF_040958095.1 of Procambarus clarkii. Taxonomy (NCBI): domain Eukaryota; kingdom Metazoa; phylum Arthropoda; class Malacostraca; order Decapoda; family Cambaridae; genus Procambarus; species Procambarus clarkii. The sequence goes on from NC_091207.1 coordinate 10,548,527, forward strand.
TCCCTCTAGAAGTAATTTGGAAACAAAGTAAAGTATTTTTATGTTTTCAGTCTTTTTTATTATCCTGTAATATATATATTTGTGTTTTATTACTTAGAAGAAGGAAGTGATAATTATTAAGTACAACAATTATTATAATAATAATAATATAATGAATTAATAATTATCACTTTTCCTTCTGCTTGGTCTTGAAGGAAGCCGGCCTTGGATGAATGAGGGCTGTGATGATCTGTCTGGAACCCGTAGGTGTGAGGCTCGGAAGTCCACCTCCAGGGACTCGTAATTACCTAAGTGTAGTTACAGGATGAGAGCTACGCTCGTGGTGTCCCGTCTTCCCAGCACTCTTTGTCATATAACACTTTGAAACTACTGACGGTCTTGGCCTCCACCACCTTCTCACTTAACTTGTTCCAACCGTCTACCACTCTATTTGCGAATGTGAATTTTCTTATATTTCTTCGGCATCTGTGTTTAGCTAGTTTAAATCTATGACCTCTTGTTCTTGAAGTGCCAGGTCTCAGGAAATCCTCCCTGTCGATTTTATCAATCCCTGTTACTATTTTGTATGTACTGTAGTGATCATATCACCTCTTTTTCTTCTGTCTTCTAGTTTTGGCATGTTCAATGCTTCCAACCTCTCCTCGTAGCTCTTGCCCTTCAGTTCTGGGAGCCACTTCGTAGCATGTCTTTGTTGTGCAAAGCATGTCGTGCGGCCCAAGCTCTGCTTTAGGAGGCTGGGGTCGTTCTTGCCCTTGCTGGGGTGGTTCTTCGCCGACCCTGACCAAGGCGGTCTCCGGGTTTGGAGTCCCTGTGCATTCTTTCACCAACTTTGAGGTCAAATCCGGAGCTCAGTTTTTGTGACGGTGCTGGAACCAATAGTATTGGCGTTTGCCTTTCCATTAGAGACTTTCAGCGCTGTGGAGATGGGGGGACCTGCTGCATGGGTATCAGCTTCTCCCCCCGTATCAACCTACCCTGGCTTTCCACCCTGGAGAGGCCACTTCAGACCGACAACCAAAGTGCAACTCCATAGTCTCCTGAGACTGATGGATGCCTACTACTACTACCTATTTGTTGTTGATTAATTGTAGGTACAGACTCATATTAATCAATAGAACACAAGCTATGGTGATTGTATCTTGTTATCTCTATACAGTATATGTTTTCATAACTTATTATAAAACTGTCAGTCTTTTTGGTACTTCCAAGATTTATTCCAACTATTATTACAGTATAACTATTTCTGAAGAAAATTTTTATATTTTTCTTCTCTTACTTTTATAATTTGTAGTTGAGGCATCTTGCCCTGTTATCAAATCTCAAAAACTCCTCCCTGTTGAACTTCTCATATCCTTAAATAAAAAAAAATTGTGGTTATTATATCTTTCCATTCTCTCTTCAACTCCGACATAAGTCACTAGTATCCAGCTACCGTTGTAAGTTATTGGTAGGGTATTCAAATCACTTTAAAAAACTTTGTCATGGAAACATTGATAACCCGTAAACACCTCTTCTATACATGCGATCTGTAGACACCAAAATCATGTTTGTGATTTAAAATGCCAAGTGTCCAGTTCTCCAGATGCCAGGAATTCATATTATTGGTGACTATCGAGTCAAAGAATGTACAGCACAGGAAGTTCAATTTTGGAGGTTACACTGTACTTTGTCATAATATCTTCAGCATTTCCCCATGCAGGCATCTCCTGTTCTCAGTCCTACATATCCTATAGCCCTATGTATACTACATCTACCGGACTGTTTCTTATTTCCAATACATTTAAGTCAGTTGAGTTTTGCTGGGTTCCCAGCCATGTTGATGTCTTAAATGAGCGTGTGGACGCTGCTGCCATGGAAGCTGTCTGCTCTTGTCCTATCTCCCATAAAGGTATTCCTTATTCCAACTTTTACCCAGTTATTCATAACTCCAACCTTACCTGTTGGCAGGATTGTTGGTCTTCTGTTACTGGTACGGGGGGGATAACTTCTGTTACTGGTTACGGGGGGATATTAATAGGGTATTAAAAGTATCAACACAGGACAGAACACGAAACAATGGGTATAAATTGGATAAGTTTAGATTTAGGAAAGACTTGGGTAAATACTGGTTCAGTAACAGGGTTGTTGATTTGTGGAACCAATTGCCGCGTAACATTGTGGAGGTGGGGTCCCTCGATTGTTTCAAGCACGGGTTGGACAAGTATATGAGTGGGATTGGGTGGTTATAGAATAGGAGCTGCCTCGTATGGGCCAATAGGCCTTCTGCAGTTACCTTTGTTCTTATGTTCTTATGGTAACAAACTGCCAAACTGCGTACTCTTACGAGTGGTGTCCTCATGGCCTAATCTCCTACCACCGTAACCGGTGATGGGAAACGGCTCTGGTGAGGTTGCGTATTGGCCATACACGCTTAACTCACGGTCACTTAAAGGAGTGCCGCCTTGCTCCTTATTGTCCATCTTATGGTCGGGCATATCCTTGTTGAATATCCTGACTTCCAGGACGAGTGTCTTGCTTTCTGACCATCCCTCGCGGTCGCTTGTCCCTCGATAGAATTCTTGGTGAATCGAATACTTTTGATACCGTTCGTCTTATGTGTTTCTGTTCTTGTATTGGCACCCTTGGTAATATTTAGCGCCCTCGGATTATTCCACACATTTGATGGTGCTACATAGCCTTCCTGGCTTGGTGCCTTCTTTGATAATTACTTACATCTACCGGAAATGATTTGTCTGAGTAGTTCGTTGCCGCTTCCAAAAATGTGAATAGGGTTTGTAAGGCAGGATCTATTTTTAACAAACCCATGTTGTGTCGATTTTACAATATTGTTTACGGTAGGATGGGGTCCACCATCCACCACAAAGTTGATGGTGGATGACAGCCTTAAAAGTGAAGGATTTAACTGCCTATGAGGCCTTGTGGACTTATGGGTGTCACTCACCACAAATTTCAATATTATTTCATATTTTTTTTAAAATCTTGTATTTTTTCACGTTCTACATTCAGCACCAACATTATAGTAAATAGTCTTTGAGGGTGTGTAGGTTGCTTGACCTCCTAGGTACCTGAATTTACCTGAGGGCCACTAACACTAGTGGCCTCGACGTGGACAGAAAGCCAGCGGCTTTCCATGGTCCCCTCCCTTTGTCCTGATACTTTTTTGAGCTGGGTTTTAAATTTCAACATTTACTGCTTAAGAACATAAGAATAAAGGTAACTGCAGAAGGCCTATTGGCCCATACGAGGCAGCTCCAATCTATAACTACCCAACCCCACTCATATACATGTCCAACCCACGCTTGAAACAATCGAGGGACCCCACCTCCACCACGTTACGCAGTAATTGGTTCCACAAATCAACAACCCTGTTACCGAACCAGTATTTACTCAAATCTTTTCTAAAAATAAACTTATCTAACTTATACCCATTGTTTTGTGTTCTGTCTTGTGTTGATACTTTTAATACCCTATTAATATCCCCTTTATGTCCATTCATCCACTTGTAAACCTCTATCATGTCACCCCTAACTCTTCGCCTTTCCAGTGAATGCAATTTAAGCTTTGCTAATCTTTCTTCATATGAAAGATTTCTAATTTGGGGAATTAACTTAGTCATCCTACGCTGGACACGTTCAAGTGAATTTATATCCATTCTATAGTACGGCCTACTATATAGTACTATAGTTCTATAGTACGGCGACCAAAACTGAACTGCATAATCTAAATGGGGCCTAACCAGAGCAAGATATAGCTGAAGAACTACACCAGGTGTCTTGTTACTAATGCTTCGATTAAGAACATAAGAACATAAGAACAAAGGTAACTGCAGAAGGCCTTTTGGCCCATACGAGGCAGCTCCTATTCTATAACCACCCAATCCCACTCATATACTTGTCCAACCCGTGCTTGAAACAATCGAGGGACCCCACCTCCACAATGTTACGCGGCAATTGGTTCCACAAATCAACAACCCTGTTACTGAACCAGTATTTACCCAAGTCTTTCCTAAATCTAAACTTATCCAATTTATATCCATTGTTTCGTGTTCTGTCCTGTGTTGATACTTTTAATACCCTATTAATATCCCCCCGGTTATGTCCATTCATCCACTTGTAAACCTCTATCATGTCACCCCTAACTCTTCGCCTTTCCAGTGAATGCAACTTAAGCTTTGTTAATCTTTCTTCATATGAAAGATTTCTAATTTGGGGAATTAACTTAGTCATCCTACGCTGGACACGTTCAAGTGAATTTATATCCATTCAATATGGAAGTTGTAGTGAAGGACCTGGTGACTCTAGTGGGAGCCCTGAGGACAGAGTTGGACTCTCTGCGGGAGGAGGTGCGTCAGCTTAAAAAACAACGAGAAGTAACGAAGGAGGAGACCAGCAGTAAAGGGACCTCGTCTTGGAGAGTTGCGAAAGACAGGGGCCTTAAGAAGACTTTGATAAAGCCGCCTTCAAACGCCATAGCAACTTCAAATTCATTTGACGTTTTGGAGGACGAGTGCTGTGGAGAGGCTGTGGATCGCGCAAAAGGGAAAGCAACGAAGAGAAAGGAAGCGCAGGCCCCTCAGAAAGTAAAGGAAGTACCTAAGCAAACATTAGTTGTGGGAGATTCCCAGATAAGGTATTTGGATAGAACGTTTTGTGCTAGAGATAGGGGGAACAGGTTAAGGGTTTGCTATCCCGGAGCTGGCATTGGTGATATTATAAACAACATGAATGATATTATGGCTGGTAATGGGAACAATCCCATTATTTGCATTAGCGTGGGAGGAAATGATGTTGGTCGAGTCAGGAGTGAGGAACTGATTCAGAGGTATAAAACAGCCATAGAGTTAGTTAGGAGCAAGGGAGGAATCCCGATCATATGTGGCATTCTTCCAAGAAAGGGAGTGGGAAATGAATGGATATCGAGGGCACTTGGTGTCAATTGCCGGCTGGAAAGATATTGCAAATCAAATGCAATATCTTTCATAGACAACTGGGAACACTTCTATGGAAGAAATGAAATGTATGCTCGTGATGGGGTGCATCTATCGAGAGCTGGGGTTGTTGCTGTTGCGAACTCGCTAGAAGAAGTGGTTAGAGGTGTTTGTTTGGGTTTAAACTGTTAGTAGATAGAGGTATGGGAATTGATTTGGAGGAAGGAGGTAATAAAAGTATGTGTTTGTGGGAGAAAGGAATTGGCAAAACGATCAGGGAAAGAGAAGGTCCGCAAAATAACAATTCACTTAGGGTATATTACACTAACAGTAGAAGTCTAAGAAATAAAATTAACGAATTAAATGCTCTTGTCTGCACAGAAAAAATAGATATTATTGCACTTACCGAAACGTGGATGAATGTAGAAAATAGAGAACTATTAGCTGAATATCAAATATATGGATTTAAACTATTTCACACAGATAGATATATTAGACGAGGAGGTGGAGTAGCCATATATGTTAGGGACAATTTGAAATGTAGTCTCAAAGAGGGAATCAAAACAGAGCCACACACAGAAACTATTTGGATTGAATTAAACGAAAAAGCTAATAATATTATAATAGGAGTAATATATAGGCCACCAAATTTAGACAGAATGGAAGCAAAGCATCTATGGGATGAAATATCTAGAGCATCTAGATCTAACAGTATTTATGTCATGGGTGACTTTAATTTTAGCGGAATAAACTGGTTGAACAAAACAGGGAATAGTGAAGCAGAAGATTTTCTAGAATTAATTGACGATTGCTTTCTTACGCAACACATTAAGGAACCAACACGGGAAAATAATATTTTAGATTTAGTGTTAACTAACAGGGAAACGCAAATTAATGACATCGAAATAGGGAGTGAGCTAGGGAGCAGTGATCACAAAGAAATCAGATTTAGCATAGAATGGAATAGACCAGTAGGAGAAAATTCTGTTAAAGTGCCAGATTTTCGAAAAGCTGATTTTAATAGCCTAAGAAATTTTTTGGGTCAAATTGATTGGAAAGGCATGGGTATGGGGTGTGGGCCGGTCTTGGAGCGAGACATGAACCCAGCGATAGGTGACTTAAATGGGGATTTCGATGTAGATTCAATATATAACTTATTTAAGAATATTCTAAACAAAGCACAGGAACGTAGTATACCATACAAATTGAATAGATCGTATACTAATGACCCAAAGTGGATAACAAAGAATTTGAAGAACCTTATAGGTAAAAAGAGAGCTTGGTACAAAAGGATTAAAAATGGGGAGGTCACTTTAGAACAGGAATTCGTACAACTGGTTAGAAATGTTAAAAAAGATATAAGGAAAGCAAAAAGAAACTATGAAGTTCGCATAGCAGGGCAAGCAAAGACAAATCCTAAAGGGTTTTTTCAGTTATATCGTACTAAGACTAGGGAAAGGATAGGTCCATTAAAAACTGAGACAGGTCAAATAACAGATAGTGATGAAGAGATGAGTAGTATTTTTAATAAATATTTTGTATCTGTATTTACTAAAGAGGAACTTAACAATATGCCTTCAGCCGAACAAGTCTATGTGGGTGGGGACGAGGACAGGTTGACGAGTTTAGCAGTTACCAGGGAGGATGTTCTTAAACAAATAGTAAAACTCAAACCAAACAAATCCCCAGGGCCGGATGAAGTGTTTGCTAGGGTGCTTAAAGAATGCAAAGAGGAGCTTTGTGACCCACTGTCAACCATATTTAATAAATCAATAGAGTCAGGCAGAGTGCCAGAGTTTTGGAAAGTTGCTAATGTGATACCAGTTTTTAAGAAAGGAGATAGATCACTTGCGTCTAACTATCGACCAATTAGCCTAACGTCTATTGTGGGAAAGTTACTCGAATCTATAATAGCAAATAAAATTCGTCTTCATCTTGAAAAACATAAATTAATAATTGAGTCGCAACATGGTTTTATAAATGGCCGTTCATGTTTAACAAATTTGTTATCTTTTTATTCTAGCATTGTTGAGGCAGTTGATAGTGGTAAGGATTGCGATGTTGTATACCTTGACTTTAGCAAAGCTTTTGATACAGTGCCACATGAAAGACTGATTAAAAAAATAGAGTCTCATGGTATTGGGGGTGCTATATTAAGCTGGATTAGGGCATGGCTATACCAAAGGAAACAGAGAGTTAGTATAAATGGAATCAAGTCAGAGTGGGAAAATGTTGTAAGTGGAGTGCCTCAAGGCTCTGTCCTGGGACCTCTGTTGTTTATAATATATATAAATGATTTAGATTCAGGTTTGAGTAGCAACATTTGCAAATTTGCCGATGATACGAAAATCGGTAGGGAAATTAATTCGGAGGAGGACTCACTATCACTTCAAGTTGATCTAGATAGGGTTTTGAAATGGTCAAAGGATTGGCAGATGCAGTTTAATGCTGATAAATGTAAAGTTCTGAGGTTAGGTAATGATGATAGAGTTACAAGATACGAGCTAGATGGTGTTGTGATTGCGAAGTCGGATTGCGAAAGGGATCTGGGAGTTATGATTAGTAAGAATTTAAAACAAAAGGATCAATGCATAAATGTTCGTAATAAGGCAAATCGGACACTTGGATTTATTAATCGCAGCGTTAGTAACAAGACACCTGGTGTGGTTCTCAAGCTATATCTTGCTCTAGTTAGGCCCCATTTAGATTATGCAGTTCAGTTTTGGTCGCCATATTATAGAATGGATATAAATTCACTTGAACGTGTCCAGCGTAGGATGACTAAGTTAATTCCCCAAATTAGAAATCTTTCATACGAAGAAAGATTAACAAAGCTTAAGTTGCATTCACTGGAAAGGCGAAGAGTTAGGGGTGACATGATAGAGGTTTACAAGTGGATGAATGGACATAACCGGGGGGATATTAATAGGGTATTAAAAGTATCAACACAGGACAGAACACGAAACAATGGATATAAATTGGATAAGTTTAGATTTAGGAAAGACTTGGGTAAATACTGGTTCAGTAACAGGGTTGTTGATTTGTGGAACCAATTGCCGCGTAACATTGTGGAGGTGGGGTCCCTCGATTGTTTCAAGCACGGGTTGGACAAGTATATGAGTGGGATTGGGTGGTTATAGAATAGGAGCTGCCTCGTATGGGCCAATAGGCCTTCTGCAGTTACCTTTGTTCTTATGTTCTTATGTTCTTATTCTATAATATGGCGACCAAAACTGAACTGCATAATCTAAATGGGGCCTAACTAGAGCAAGATATAGCTTGAGAACCACACCAGGTGTCTTGTTACTAACGCTGCGATTAATAAATCCAAGTGTCCGATTTGCCTTATTACGAACATTTATGCATTGATCCTTTTGTTTTAAATTCTTACTAATCATAACTCCCAGATCCCTTTCGCAATCCGACTTCGCAATCACAACACCATCTAGCTCGTATCTTGTAACTCTATCATCATTACCTAACCTCAGAACTTTACATTTATCAGCATTAAACTGCATCTGCCAATCCTTTGACCATTTCAAAACCCTATCTAGATCAACTTGAAGTGATAGTGAGTCCTCCTCCGAATTAATTTCCCTACCGATTTTCGTATCATCGGCAAATTTGCAAATGTTGCTACTCAAACCTGAATCTAAATCATTTATATATATTATAAACAACAGAGGTCCCAGGACAGAGCCTTGAGGCACTCCACTTACAACATTTTCCCACTCTGACTTGATTCCATTTATACTAACTCTCTGTTTCCTTTGGTATAGCCATGCCCTAATCCAGCTTAATATAGCACCCCCAATACCATGAGACTCTATTTTTTTAATCAGTCTTTCATGTGGCACTGTATCAAAAGCTTTGCTAAAGTCAAGGTATACAACATCGCAATCCTTACCACTATCAACTGCCTCAACAATGCTAGAATAAAAAGATAACAAATTTGTTAAACATGAACGGCCATTTATAAAACCATGTTGCGACTCAATTATTAATTTATGTTTTTCAAGATGAAGACGAATTTTATTTGCTATTATAGATTCGAGTAACTTTCCCACAATAGACGTTAGGCTAATTGGTCGATAGTTAGACGCAAGTGATCTATCTCCTTTCTTAAAAACTGGTATCACATTAGCAACTTTCCAAAACTCTGGCACTCTGCCTGACTCTATTGATTTATTAAATATGGTTGACAGTGGGTCACAAAGCTCCTCTTTGCATTCTTTAAGCACCCTAGCAAACACTTCATCCGGCCCTGGGGATTTGTTTGGTTTGAGTTTTACTATTTGTTTAAGAACATCCTCCCTGGTAACTGCTAAACTCGTCAACCTGTCCTCGTCCCCACCCACATAGACTTGTTCGGCTGAAGGCATATTGTTAAGTTCCTCTTTAGTAAATACAGATACAAAATATTTATTAAAAATACTACTCATCTCTTCATCACTATCTGTTATTTGACCTGTCTCAGTTTTTAATGGACCTATCCTTTCCCTAGTCTTAGTACGATATAACTGAAAAAACCCTTTAGGATTTGTCTTTGCTTGCCCTGCTATGCGAACTTCATAGTTTCTTTTTGCTTTCCTTATCTCTTTTTTAACATTTCTAACCAGTTGTACGAATTCCTGTTCTAAAGTGACCTCCCCATTTTTAATCCTTTTGTACCAAGCTCTCTTTTTACCTATAAGGTTCTTCAAATTCTTTGTTATCCACTTTGGGTCATTAGTATACGATCTATTCAATTTGTATGGTATACTACGTTCCTGTGCTTTGTTTAGAATATTCTTAAATAAGTTATATATTGAATCTACATCGAAATCCCCATTTAAGTCACCTATCGCTGGGTTCATGTCTCGCTCCAAGACCGGCCCACACCCCATACCCAAGCCTTTCCAATCAATTTGACCCAAAAAATTTCTTAGGCTATTAAAATCAGCTTTTCGAAAATCTGGCACTTTAACAGAATTTTCTCCTACTGGTCTATTCCATTCTATGCTAAATCTGATTTCTTTGTGATCACTGCTCCCTAGCTCACTCCCTATTTCGATGTCATTAATTTGCGTTTCCCTGTTAGTTAACACTAAATCTAAAATATTATTTTCCCGTGTTGGTTCCTTAATGTGTTGCGTAAGAAAGCAATCGTCAATTAATTCTAGAAAATCTTCTGCTTCACTATTCCCTGTTTTGTTCAACCAGTTTATTCCGCTAAAATTAAAGTCACCCATGACATAAATACTGTTAGATCTAGATGCTCTAGATATTTCATCCCATAGATGCTTTGCTTCCATTCTGTCTAAATTTGGTGGCCTATATATTACTCCTATTATAATATTATTAGCTTTTTCGTTTAATTCAATCCAAATAGTTTCTGTGTGTGGCTCTGTTTTGATTCCCTCTTTGAGACTACATTTCAAATTGTCCCTAACATATATGGCTACTCCACCTCCTCGTCTAATATATCTATCTGTGTGAAATAGTTTAAATCCATATATTTGATATTCAGCTAATAGTTCTCTATTTTCTACATTCATCCACGTTTCGGTAAGTGCAATAATATCTATTTTTTCTGTGCAGACAAGAGCATTTAATTCGTTAATTTTATTTCTTAGACTTCTACTGTTAGTGTAATATACCCTAAGTGAATTGTTATTTTGCGGACCTTCTCTTTCCCTGATCGTTTTGCCAATTCCTTTCTCCCACAAACACATACTTTTATTACCTCCTTCCTCCAAATCAATTCCCATACCTCTATCTACTAACAGTTTAAACCCAAACAAACACCTCTAACCACTTCTTCTAGCGAGTTCGCAACAGCAACAACCCCAGCTCTCGATAGATGCACCCCATCACGAGCATACATTTCATTTCTTCCATAGAAGTGTTCCCAGTTGTCTATGAAAGATATTGCATTTGATTTGCAATATCTTTCCAGCCGGCAATTGACACCAAGTGCCCTCGATATCCATTCATTTCCCACTCCCTTTCTTGGAAGAATGCCACATATGATCGGGATTCCTCCCTTGCTCCTAACTAACTCTATGGCTGTTTTATACCTCTGAATCAGTTCCTCACTCCTGACTCGACCAACATCATTTCCTCCCACGCTAATGCAAATAATGGGATTGTTCCCATTACCAGCCATAATATCATTCATGTTGTTTATAATATCACCAATGCCAGCTCCGGGATAGCAAACCCTTAACCTGTTCCCCCTATCTCTAGCACAAAACGTTCTATCCAAATACCTTATCTGGGAATCTCCCACAACTAATGTTTGCTTAGGTACTTCCTTTACTTTCTGAGGGGCCTGCGCTTCCTTTCTCTTCGTTGCTTTCCCTTTTGCGCGATCCACAGTCTCTCCACAGCACTCGTCCTCCAAAACGTCAAATGAATTTGAAGTTGCTATGGCGTTTGAAGGCGGCTTTATCAAAGTCTTCTTAAGGCCCCTGTCTTTCGCAACTCTCCAAGACGAGGTCCCTTTACTGCTGGTCTCCTCCTTCGTTACTTCTCGTTGTTTTTTAAGCTGACGCACCTCCTCCCGCAGAGAGTCCAACTCTGTCCTCAGGGCTCCCACTAGAGTCACCAGGTCCTTCACTACAACTTCCATATTTGCTATGATAATATAACAACACTCAGGAGCTCCGGTTAACACAACCTCTCACTGTGACTTCACCTGACCGACTGAATTAATAAATCCCAGTGTCCTATTTGCCTTATTACAAACTTATTACTGCTTCGACGGGTAGGCAGTTCCATGGGGTTTGTTACATATGAATACGTGTACATATTTGGTTGATTAGACAGTTTATTAGTTTTTTATATTTATTTATTATTCTTGGCTCCGTCAGTCGGGTTGTTGGCAGTGTAGTAAAGTGTCGTAGGAGTTGAGACGAAGCCTGGAGCAGGGCAGAGAGCTCAGTGAAGCCAGGGCTAGAAAGCTGGGGTGCAGGTGGAGTGTGTAGAGCGCGGCGCTCTGAATGCAGGGGAAATGGAGGAGCTCGAGTGTGGGACGAGAGCGTTGAAGCTGGATGTGGCTAGAGCCTGGCTGGATGCTCTGTGTCGAGGCTGAAGCATCTTGTGAGGGTAGGAACTGGACATGTCCAGTGCTACATTGTTGTTGGTGAATGTTGATGTATGCGTTATCTCTCAAGCGTCTGTAACATACGTTTATGTTACGTTGTTGGGTAGATTAGATACACAGTGTTTTAGTGAGTTTCATATTTATTTAGTAGTCCTGGATACAGCAGTGTCATAGACGTTGAGACAAAGCGTTGAGACGTGGAGCTCTTATGTGGGAGAGCGTGGTGGCTCAAGTGGGAATTGTGAGTGTCTGAATTCGGGGAGCGAGAGCATGGTGGCTCGATGCGGTCGTAGTCTGCTGTCTGCTCTGTGTCGAAGCTGCAGCGTCTTGGGTCGATTAGAACTGCACACGCCGAGTGCTACATTGTTGACTGTGGAAATTGTACTGTCCGCTATTCATCAAATCGCTTGCTTACATGGTGATTACACCTCAGCTCCCTCCAACAAGATGAGAAGAGTATTACCAGTAATTGGGGAAAGGATTGTTGCTTCTGTAATTAGTGCTAATTAGTTATACTATTATGATAATGAGATAATGGAGCGAGTATAAGATTAACTCGCTACACGTCTGTACTGAAAGCTCTTGAAATTTGACTGGTGATTATTTATTGTTTTAGAGTCAGTTACTCAGAACAAAAGTTCCAAGTAGCACGGGCTATGGTGAGCCCGTAGTGGACTTACCTAGCACAGGAGCGGGGCAAGTAGCACGGGCTATTGTGAGCCCGTAGTGGACTTACCTGGCACAGGAGCGGGGCAAGTAGCACGGGCTATTGTGAGCCCGTAGTGGACTTACCTGGCACAGGAGCGGGGTTGTGTTGTTGTTATAGATTCAGCTACTCGGAACAAGTTCCAAGTAGCACGGGCTATGGTGAGCCCGTAACTTACCTGGCACAGGAGCGGGGTTGTGTTGTTGTTATAGATTCAGCTACTCGGAACAAGTTCCAAGAAGCACGGGCTATGGTTAGCCTCGTGGACGGGAGATGTCTCCCGTCAAAAAAAAAATGCAGGAGCGGGGCTGTGTCTGTTATTTAATATCGATATCGTATATAAATCTATCCACAACACACCTGACTATCATAACTATACCAAAGGAAACAGCGAGTCAGTATAAATGGGGTTACGTCAGTGGGAAAATTTACGGGCTATTCATGCCCGTGCCACCTCTTGGGTGGCTTAATCTTTATCAATCAAGTGGGAAAATGTTGTAAGTGGAGTGCCTCAAGGCTCTGTCCAAGGCTTAAATGTATCGACACAAGACAGAACGTGAAACAAAGGGTATAAATTGGATAAGCTTAGATTTAGAAAAGACATGGGTAAATACTTGTTCGGTAGCAGGGTTGTTGATTTTTTTTTTTTTTTTTTTTTTTTTTTTTTTTTTTTTTGAGATATATACAAGAGTTGTTACATTCTTGTACAGCCACTAGTACGCGTTTGTGGAACCAATTGCCACGTGGCGTGATGGAGGTGGGGTTCCTTGATTGTTTCAAGTGTGGGTTGGACATGTATATGAGTAGGATTGCAGCTCCTATTTTTGGATAAATAGAAGCTGCCTCGTATGGGCCAATAGGCCTTCTGCAGTTACCTTCATTCTTATGTTCTTATTCCAAGAGTGCGACTTAACCAAACTAGAAATACTCTATAAATTCAAGGGGACCCAGAATGTGGAATGACCTTCCCAGTCATGTCAAAGGCTGTACCTCTCTCACGCAGTTTAAGAGTAAAACTAAGTTCTACCTAATAAACTTCATGTAACCTTCCTTACCCTCCTAAATGTCAACCTATATCTTGATATTTTCAAGCAATACTGTTTGTTGACCAACTTGTTTAATTGCTGATTTCTGCCACGTTCCCCGCCTCTTTGAACACAATTTATACTTTAATCTCAATTAGTATTAAGTTTTAGCATTTAGTCTAAGTGGTTTCTTATCCCCCACACCTTGCCCAAAACGCTATGCGTATTAGTGACTTTAGGTATTGTATGTACTAGCTCTATCTATAAATCCAACATTATGTTTGTAACTTATCTTCTTTGTATGTACTTTTACCTGAATACAAAAATTAATGTTAATTTTGATACACGCATTAACAAACAGAAAACGAACTTCAACTAATCGTCTCGTGTTCTAAACGACCAAACTCCCCCATGTGGAGCCCAGCTGACGGGTGTCAACAAACACAGCTGGCGGGAGACGGCGTCATGGACGGGATTAGGGAGACGGGCGTTATGGACGGGGAGACGGTCGTTATGGATGGGAAGTCGGGCGTCATGGACGGAAAGAAGGTCATTATGGACGGGGAGACGGGCGTCATGGACGGAAAGAAGGTCATTATGGACGGGGAGACGGGCGTCATGGACGGGAAGACGGTCGTCATGGACGGGGTCAGGGAGACAGTCGTCATGGACGGGATCAGGGAGACGGTCGTCATGGACGGGGAGACGGTCGTCATGGACGGGGAGACGGTCGTCATGGACGGGGAGATGGTCGTCATGGACGGGGAGACGGTCGTCATGGACGGGGAGACGGTCGTCATGGACGGGGAGACGGGCACGAGTAACACTGCACCTTGCATTAATCATCTGCTGCTGAGCACCCACATTACTGCTCTCAATGTTAAAAGTAACTACGTTTTCATCGGTATGTTAAATGGAGTCTGGGTTACTTTCAGTATTTATCCCAGGAAGGTTGAACGTTGTAGTTCTCTGGGTGTTTTGTACACAGTATCAAATGTCAATATGAGAGAGCTCAATAGGTTCTAGAATCTGTATATCAGTTGTCTGTCCATTATACGGTCGGCCGAGTGGACAGCACGCTGGACACGTGATCCTGTGGTCCCGGGTTTGATCCCGGGCGCTGGCGAGAAACAATGGGCAGAGTTTCTTTCACTCTGATGCCTCTGTTACCTAGCAGTAAAATAGGTACCTGGGAGTTGGTTAGCTGTCACGGGCTGCTTCCTGGGGGTGGAGGCCTGGTCGAGGACCGGGCCGCGGGGACACTAAAGCCCCGAAATCATCTCAAGATAACTCAAGATATGTCATTACTCTCTAGGTGTTCAACCCATTTGGCTTTAACTAGTGGTTCTAGTGTTTTGACTCCCACGCCCACCCAAGGTGAAACTCCATCAGGTTCAACTGCCTTATTTCTTCCTAGCACCTTAAGTAACTTTTCCACTTCGTTGTGAGATACCTCTATGATACCTCTATGGCGTGTTCTGGAAGTGGTATTGGGTCGGGCTCTCCGAAACCTTCATTTTGTACAAACACACTTTGGAACTGTTCATTTAGTGTTACATAATTTGTTTTTCATTCTCAGTAGTCCTTTTCCCCATTCTCAATCTCTGGATTTTATCCTTTACATGCAGCTTGCTTTAATGAATTTATATAAATTTCTGTATTTTGATGTATTTATGTATATGTGTATTTATATACTCCCCTAGTTGTACCCACCTAATTGTGCTTGCAGGGGTTGAGCTCTGGCTCTTTGGTCCCGCCTCTCAACCATCAATCAACAGGTGTACAGGTTCCTGAGCCTACTGGGCACGATCATATCTACACTTGAAACTGTGTATGGAGTCAGCCTCCACCACATCACTTCCTAATGCATTCCATTTGTCAATGCATTCCATTTGTCAACCACTCTGACACTAAAAAAGTTCTTTCTAATATCTCGGTGGCTCATTTGGGCACTCAGTTTCCACCTGTGTCCCCTTGTGTTAAATAGCCTGTCTTTATCCAAGTCATGTCATGTATATGTATGTATGCATTTATGTATATATATGTATTTATGTATTAGTGAGGTCAGATACAAAATATAAATGCTGTAGGTGAGGAGTACAGCATAAAGGAGGAAAAGAATAGAATATAAATGGGGACGAATAAAGCGGGAAAAAAGGGAGGAAGCACATACGGTACAAAGATTAATCGTGCTTTCTTACTTGTGGGGCGGTAGTAAGAACAACACCAGAACACGAAGATGCCAATATAGACAGCGCTGCTTAAAACGCCACACCCATTACACCTGATTATTCTTTGTATGTGCTTCCTCCCTTTTTTCTGCTTTATTCGTCCCCATTTATGTCTCCCATCCCCCCCCCCCCCTCCATTCATGCCCTATTCTCTCCCCCTTTATGACGCTGTGTGTGTGTTAGTGGCTCTGCAAGAATATAAGAACACCAATGTTATGTACTCTCATAACCCAATGAACCTTCTTGTATATAAATAAATAAATAAACCCATAAATATACATTATATACTGCCATCCTGGTACTTTGAATGTGTAGTGCAAAATAGTCTCCGTGGTGTAGTGGTAAGACACTCGCCTGGCGTTCCGCGAGCGCTATGTCATGGGTTCGTATCCTGGCCGTGGAGGATTTACTGGGCGCAAATCCTTAACTATAGCCTCTGTTTAACACAACAGTAAAATGTGTACTTGGTTGTAACAACGATTCTTCGCGGCGGGGATCGTATTCCAGGGACTTTGAAACGCTACACGTACTAGTGGCTCTACAAGAATGAAACAACACTTGTATATATCTCAAAAAAAAACAAAAAAAAATAGTTTTCATTATGATGTTGAATAAATTAATGTCCATTTTCTGTCGACTATTTCCCAGGTGAAGGCCAGCATTTTCACGTTCACGACATTGGTAGTGGGGAAAGGCTTTCCAGCATTGAAGTCTTGCGTGCAGCAGTAATTCACGGCATCCGACTTGAGACGTGTTCCCTAGACAATGAAAATGTTTGGATGGTGGCAATCTTTGGCCAGAAAAGTTTAACTGTTGTGCGTTTTACTCCCTCTCAGAGCAAGTGGTAGGTGGTATAAAACATTAACTTTTGTGTAAGTCAAATAATAAGATGTGATCAGTTTAATTCTGCGAGATCCCCCCACCCGTAGCAGAAGCAGCTCCCCCCTCAGTAGCAGCTTGCCCCTCAGCAGCAGCTCCCCCGTCAGCAGCAGCTCCCCCCTCAGCAGCAGCTCCCCCCTCAGCAGCAGCTCCCCTCTCAGCAGCAGCTCCCCCCTCAGCAGCAGCTCCACCCTCAGCAGCAGCTCCCCCCTCAGCAGCAGCTCCCCCCTCAGCAGCAGCTCCCCCCCTCAGCAGCAGCTCCCCACCCCTCAGCAGCAGCTTCCCCCTCAGCAGCAGCTCCCCCCTCAGCAGCAGCTCCCCCCTCAGCAGCAGCTCCCCCCTCAGCAGCAGCTCCCCCCTCAGCAGCAGCTTCCCCCCTCAGCAGCAGCTCCACCCTCAGCAGCAGCTCCACCCTCAGCAGCAGCTCCCCCCCTCAGCAGCAGCTTCCCCCTCAGCAGCAGCTTCCCCCTCAGCAGCAGCTTCCCCCTCAGCAGCAGCTCCACCCTCAGCAGCAGCTCCCCCCTCAGCAGCAGCTCCACCCTCAGCAGCAGCTCCCCCCTCAGCAGCAGCAGCTCCCCCCCCTCAGCAGCAGCAGCTACCCCCCCCCTCAGCAGCAGCAGCTCCCCCCTCAGCAGCAGCTCCCCCCCTCAGCAGCAGCAGCTCCCCCTCAGCAGCAGCTCCTCCCCTCAGCAGCAGCAGCTCCCCCTCAGCAGCAGCTCCCCCTCAGCAGCAGCAGCTCCCCCCTCAGCAGCAGCTCCCCCCCTCAGCAGCAGCAGCTCCCCCCCTCAGCAGCAGCAGCTCCCCCCCCCTCAGCAGCAGCAGCTCCCCCCTCAGCAGCAGCTCTCCCCCCTCAACAGCAGCTCCCCCCCTCAGCAGCAGCAGCTCCCCCTCAGCAGCAGCTCCCCCCTCAGCAGCAGCTTCCCCCTCAGCAGCAGCAGCTCCCCCCTCGGTAGCAGCAGCTCCCCCCTCGGTAGCAGCTCCCCCCCCTCAACAGCAGCTCCCCCCTCAGCAGCAGCAGCTCCCTCCCCCCTCAGCAGCAGCTCCCCCCTCAGCAACAGCTCCCCCCTCAGCAGCAGCTCCCCCCTCAGTAGCAGTTCCCCCCCCTCAGCAGCAGCTCCCCCCCCCCCCTCAGCAGCAGCTTCCCCCCCCCTCAGCAGCAGCTTCCCCCCCCCTCAGCAGCAGCTCCCCCTCCCCTCAGCAGCAGCTCCCCTCCCCCTCAGCAGCAGCTCCCCTCCCCCTCAGCAGCAGCTCCCCCCTCCCCTCAGCAGCAGCTCCCCCCTCCCCTCAGCAGCAGCTTCCCCCTCAGCAGCAGCTCCACCCTCAGCAGCAGCTCCCCCCTCAGCAGCAGCTCCACCCTCAGCAGCAGCTCCCCCCTCAGCAGCAGCAGCTCCCCCCCCTCAGCAGCAGCAGCTCCCCCCCCCTCAGCAGCAGCAGCTTCCCCCTCAGCAGCAGCTCCCCCCCTCAGCAGCAGCAGCTCCCCCTCAGCAGCAGCTCCCCCTCAGCAGCAGCAGCTCCCCCCTCAGCAGCAGCTCCCCCCCTCAGCAGCAGCAGCTCCCCCCCTCAGCAGCAGCAGCTCCCCCCCCTCAGCAGCAGCAGCTCCCCCCTCAGCAGCAGCTCTCCCCCTCAGCAGCAGCAGCTCCCTCCTCAGCAGCAGCTCCCCCCCTCAGCAGCAGCAGCTCCCCCTCAGCAGCAGCTCCCCCCTCAGCAGCAGCTTCCCCCTCAGCAGCAGCAGCTCCCCCCTCGGTAGCAGCTCCCCCCCCTCAACAGCAGCTCCCCCCTCAGCAGCAGCAGCTCCCTCCCCCCTCAGCAGCAGCTCCCCCCTCAGCAACAGCTCCCCCCTCAGTAGCAGTTCCCCCCCCTCAGCAGCAGCTCCCCCCCCCCTCAGCAGCAGCTCCCCCCCCCTCAGCAGCAGCTCCCCCTCCCCTCAGCAGCAGCTCCCCTCCCCCTCAGCAGCAGCTCCCCTCCCCCTCAGCAGCAGCTCCCCCCTCCCCTCAGCAGCAGCTCCCCCCTCCCCTCAGCAGCAGCTTCCCCCTCAGCAGCAGCAGCTCCCCCCTCAGCAGCAGCTCCCGCCTCAGCAGCAGCAGCTCCCCCCTCAGCAGCAGCTCCCCCCCTCAGCAGCAGCTCCCCCCCTCAGCAGCAGCTCCCCCCCTCAGCAGCAGCTCCCCCCTCAGCAGCAGCTCCCCCCTCAGCAGCAGCTCCCCCCTCAGCAGCAGCTCCCCCCTCAGCAGCAGCTCCCCCCCTCAGCAGCAGCTTCCCCCTCAGCAGCAGCTCCCCCTCAGCAGGAGCTCCCCCCCCACAGCAGGAGCTCCCCCCCCACAGCAGGAGCTCCCCCCCCTCAGCAGCAGCTCCCCCCCCCCCCCCTCAGCAGCAGCTCCCCCCCTCAGCAGCAGCTCCCCCCCTCAGCAGCAGCTCCCCTCCCTCAGCAGCAGCTCCCCCCCCTCAGCAGCAGCTCCCCCATCAGCAGCAGCTCTCCCTCAGCAGCAGCTCCCTCCCTCAGCAGCAGCTCCCCCCCCTCAGCAGCAGCTCCCCCATCAGCAGCAGCTCTCCCTCAGCAGCAGCTCCCCCTTCAGCAGCAGCTCCCTCCCTCAGTAGCAGCTTCCCCCTCAGCAGCAGCTTCCCCCTCAGCAGCAGCTCCCCCTTCAGCAGCAGCTCCCCGCCTCAGCAGCAGCTCCCCCCCTCAGCAGCAGCTCCCCCCTCAGCAGCAGCTCCCCTCTCGGCAGCAGCTTCCCCCTCAGACTCTGGAACATCTGACTTCAAAACACCATAAGGAAAGAATGGTGTAGGAACCTGGACCACTTAGGAATGACACTTGACTAAACCTTTCAAGGAGGCTGAGCCACAGAAGATGTGCATGAATTGACACCAAATCAAGCCCCAAGTTCTTGGAAGCAAGAATGAACCAGCCTGCTAGGAGGAATATCCTGCCAGCTGAAGAGCCAGCCTGCAAGGATGAATACCTTGCCGGCAGAAGAACCAGACTGGAAGAAGCCCAACCAACTCCAGGTTGGGCAAAATCAGCTATTGTATAACTGAAAATGAGGGCATCAAAAGATGGAAGCAGCCTGTACCCACCGAAGTGAATAAGAACGCCCGCTGGACAAGAAAACAGCTAGCAAAACCAATGGGAATGATGCATTGATGAGCACCCACCGTGTCAAAGAGGGTGAACCATATGGAAGGACCATATGCGAACTCAGTCAACAAACTTGACAAGCTAACCCTTTGAGGCAAATCCAGAGAATCAGAAATCAAACACCTGTGGCCAGCCCCAAACCAGAAGAGATCAGAATGACCAACACTGACCAAAGCAAGAACCACCAGACTGCAGGTGAAAGGAAACTGGACCATGGAACCCAATATGGACAAAAGCACAGCACAGTGCTCCATAACCATTGCCAATTCGCAAGCTGAAAAGTGAACCCAACAGAGGAAATGTTCCCTGGATTAGGAGCACCATGGGACTCTAACTACAAACGCCAGCTGAGAACCAAGGTGACCTGAATAGGATGCATATGGAAAGAGAAAGATGCTATGAAGCAAAATCCCTTAGGCCAAATAAAGGACAATGGTGACAGAAGAACTACAGGGCGAACAGAAAAACACTGAAAACTACCCATAAGGCAAAATGGGGTACCCACCTGAGAAATGAAGGTGCACACACATTTACCACAAAGCCAAGCGAGAAGACAATGGAAGTAAAAGTGAGCTGATGCACAGTCACTTGAAAGGCCAACAAGGAAACCAAGTGCTTCCCTCACTTGGTTTCAGAAACAAGAGACCAGCTTAGGCCGGTGCTAGCAAAGACCATCAATCTGTGATGGAACAAAGTGGAATTTTTGGCAGCCGACAAGGAGCCTGAAACATGTCAACTGAGAAAGAACGATGAACCCCGGCTAGCAGACAAGCCGACTTTGCTGGGTGCACAAATCAACCAGTCTTCTAAGCAGAAGACGCTGGCCCTCTAAAAACAAATACCCAGACCTGCATCACACCAGAGAAATTCAGGGTGCCAGAGGCCAACTTAAGGGACCATGGTGCCCAAGACATCTACCCATGGAATGAGAAGGACTGTCTGAACATGGCGAAGTGGAATGTAAGAATGGGATGAAACTAGGAAAACCAGAGACAGCAAAGAACCGAGGCTCCCACGTTCCCCACGAGGGAACCGAAAACCAACAAGACACCTGCAGGCAGTGAAACAAACGGTGATGACACAAAAAGTCATACAAGCATGAGTACAGGCAAGTGTATCAAGACAAACCTCAAATACTGCTGCAGCATAAAAAGAATCCTATGAGAAGGGCAGGTGCCACTCCTGCGAGAAGATAAACTGACAGAAGACTGAGTGTAAAGCACCCTCGTAGCTGGAATCCTGGTATAGGTCACACAACATGCTTGTGCATTGTTCATGTTAATCTGTTCAAGAACAATATAATTTTAGGATAAGTAGTGCCAGGACAAGTACGAACAAAATCAACACCCAAGACCCAGGCACCACAGAATACCCACCTCAACCAGGCATCTGTGAAGCCCCCAAAACTAACAGGAGAAACACCACAAAGGAAAAGAATTGTCAAAATCCAGGAAAAATGAGAATAATGCCAGGTGCCCAGTGAACTTCACTGTAACCCAACCCAATACTAACAGGAGAGGTGAACAGTATGGATATGACCCCTGTCAAAGGCACCACCAGTAACATCATTGCCAGAGACACCACCAGAAAGAGTGGCACTGCACCTTGGCAACCACAGCAAAAGCAGCGGCACTGCACCCTGGCAACCACATCCGAAACAGCGACACTGCACCCTGGCAACCACAGCAAAAACAGTGGCACTGCACCCTGGCAACCACAGCAAAAACAGCGGCACTGCATCCTGGCAACCACAGCCAAAACAGTGGCACTGCACCCTGGCAACCACAGCCAAAACAGTGGCACTGCACCCTGGCAACCACAGCCAAAACAGCGGCACTGCATCCTGGCAACCACAGCCAAAACAGTGGCACTGCACCCTGGCAACCACAGCCAAAACAGTGGCACTGCACCCTGGCAACCACAGCCAAAACAGTGGCACTGCACCCTGGCAACTGCAGCTGAAAGAGCAGGCCCACCTTGCATGCAACCTAAGGAGTTACAAGGCCCAGATGCTCCACACAGCAGTGAGCTAATGGAACCCACCAAGTGTGCCGTGAAGCATGGCACAGAAGCCAAGGTGGGTGACCAGGCTAGTGTGAAAAGGAGGCACATTAGTGACCCAAAATGGCAAGAAGCCTACTAAAATCCCCAAACAGGGAACTAGTATTGCAAGGACATAAATTCACTTGAAAGCATATAGAGAAGAATGACAAAGTTAATCCCAGAAATTAGAAACCTTCCTTATGAAGAAAGATTGAAGAAGTTAAATTTCCATTCTCTAGATAAACAAAGAGTAATGAGTGACATGATTGAAGTGCACAAATGGATGAAAAGGTTTAATGAATATAAATAAGGTATAAATATATGAACTCAAAATAAAACATGAAACGATGGACATAAATTAGATAAGTTTACTACATTCAGAAAATGTATGTATATACTGGTTTGGAAACTGTTGTAGATTATGGAACAAATAATCCATTTATTATGTTACCAGGTAACATAATAAATGGCAATGGATTATTTTAAGCATTGACATTTATTTATATTTATATATTTACATATATTTAAGCATATATATAGACATATTCTTTATATATTTAATTTCCATGTTTGGTAATTACCTAAGTGTAGTTACAGGATGAGAACTATGCTCATGGTGTCCCGTCTTCCCGGTACTCTTTATCGTATAACACTTTGAAACTACTGACGGTCTTGGCCTCCACCACCTTCTCACCTAACTTGTTCCAACCCTCTACCACTCTGTTTGTGAAAGGAAATTTTCCTATATTTCTTTGGCAGCTTTGTTTAGTTAGTTTAAATTTATGACTTCTTGTTCTTGAAGTTCCAGGTCTCGGGAATTCTGCCCTGTTAATTTTATCTTTTCCCTGTTACTATTTTGTACGTAGTGATCATATTTTTCTCCAAGTATTCTACCCATTTAGTTTTAATTATTTTGTCCAATATTTTGACTATTTCACTTGTCAATGATACAGGTCTATAATTGATGGGGGTCTTCCCTCAAGAGGTTGAAAGCCCAAGGGTATGGACTTCTCAGGGAAGAAAACCCTGACTGTAAGCAGAGGCAAGGCCAGCGGTAACAAGGGAAGGCAACTCTGGCTGCATACAATAGAGGTGAATAAGTGATCAAGACACATACAACAGGTTGGCTCTAGAACACATGTGCTTGAAGCAGTAAAGGAACTCATAAAGTACAGGTCCCTGTGGAAGACAGAATTGAAAGGATGGTCAGCACTAAGCAGAATGGTGGTACCCGCAGAACCAGGAACACACCAGGAGGACCACGCTGTAGTGCATCGGGTGCATGATCGACTGGGGTAGCTGCCTCTTTCCCTTGGGTTGCTAGTGGCAAGAGTGTGAACTAACTAGCAGTTGAATCTTGACAACATGTTAACATAGTTCAAATCAGATTTACAAATGTTTTGTCCAAGCAGTTGTTTAATCACACTCAACCTTTCTGGAGGTTTTTCCTTTGTAATCTAGTATAGTATCTAGATCGCATTTGGATTTGCAGCAGTCTCCGTGGCGCAGTGGTAAGACACTCGCCTGGCGTTTCGCAAGCGCCTTGCCTTGGGTTCGAATCCTGGCCGGGGAGAATTGACCGGGCGCCAATCCTTAACTGTAGCCTCTGTTTATCCAGCAGTGAATGGGTACCTGGTTGTTAAACGATTTGGCGGGGTCGTATTCCGGGGAAATTAGGGTTAAGGACCTTGCCCGAAACGCTACGCGTAATAGTGGCTTTACAAGAATGTAAAACTCTTGTATTTAGTATCCTCAATCCCCCTAATGCCTATACTGAGGGGGGGGGGGAACCAGTTCTGGTTATGGATTCCTTAAACCTGGATTTGGAAAACTCAAGGTTGGTGGCCAGGGAGAGATACAGAGGGAAGGCCTCGTAAAAAAAACTTGTACCATGCACCAAATCACCTGTGTGTAATTACCTAAGTGTAATTACTTACGTGTAGTTACAGAATGAGAGCAGCACTTGCGGTGTTGTGTCATGCTTTTCAAATTTAGGGGTTAAAAATCAAATCATGTAGGTATGTGAATTAACATTATACGAATTCACACTATGTGTTTACGAATTTTAATTTGCACAGATTGAGGGCTGACTGTAGTGTACAGTATGTACTGATTATGCTTCTTGCTAGAATTGTAATTGTGAAACTATTTTATGATTCAGAAATGCACATTTTTCTCTTAAATATGGTAAGAAGTTTAAATGTCTACTGATCTTTTGAATTATATGCCATAGGATAAAAATCCCACACTTTTGTATTTGTGAATTTTATGTAAAGATTTTCACAAAGTGTTTCACACTTTTCTGAAGTCTTTGTCAAGGTCTGAGTGTGTGGGTAGGATGAGACTTGCATCTCAATGATTAACGAATATATAAGTGTGGGTTTTTATCCTATGTTATTACGTCTATGAGAAGACATTACCATTACTTATTATATGTAGTATTAATTTAATTCTTCTCATCATATTTCAGCTGTATCTTTATGGAAGAGAGGGTACTTGAAGATTGGATCGTTGATGCTGCCTGGGAGACTGACTTTTCACACATCGTACTTGCTCTAGCACACAACTCTCTCCTACGCTATGAAGTCAAAGAATCCAGTAAAACTGTGATATGTGCAACAAATGAATTAGACAGCAGAGAAGAAAATATAGATTACAGTTACATGTCAGTTTTAAACTGTGGCCAAATTTCAGGGAACGATGAATGTATCCCAAATTGCAACATGCATAATGCCATTCAGCAGCAGCTCAATAAGTCTATGAAACGAGATCTGTCTATATTAGCCACTGCCGAGTGCACCGAAAGATGTGTCGTCTTCTGCGGTCGTGTGGTTGTGATGTCGGGTTCCTGGGAGAGTGTTGTTCTTCTGGCAGGAATGGTATCTCAGCAGTTGGTAATATGGGGACCCTGGGGAGACACAGATAAGAATGGCCGAGTTTTCCCCCTTCATTGCCTGGCAGGCCATCAGGTATGTAAATGAATACCGGCTACTTTATGCTGTCTGAAAATTGGTGTGTAAGAAAATGGGGAATTGAGATAGAATACTATATAGATGCATGTCATTGGCACTAGCTATAGTAAGGACATGACAGTATTCCAGCTATTCATATAGTATTTAACCATTCCAATGTGCAAATCATATATATGATTTGACATCATTTGATATTATATATATATATATATATATATATATATATATATATATATATATATATATATATATATATATATATATATATATATATATATATATATATATATATATATTGTGACGATAATCTCCTTCAAGAGATTGAGCCTGCTCTTCCCTCCAAAATTACGTCTTCACAATTATATAAAAAGACTATGGAAGAAATGTCCAACAACGACAACAACACCAGCACCAGCAAGGCTTGCCAGGGTGAGCAGAAACGTATGCATCCAGCCACCTGTTCGAACTCCAACCACCAAACTACCCGTTGATCGCTACGGCTCCGCTGATTGGTCGCCGGTCTGGCTGCACCTGCACTCGCCCCCCAATACTACCTGATGTCTGGGGTCGCCCCAACATCAGTCCTCAGAATGTTCCGTGCTTTCGTAGCCAGCACTCCTCCCAGCTAGACGTTAGCGTGTACTGAGAGAGGTGGTGGCTTTAAGCCAATATTCCAGCACCTCCCACTTAACTTTTGTATTGCACTTGTTATTTTACCTTAACGTAACTTTTCATTGTGTCATTTAAGTATTCTTATTATTTTGATTCATTGATTTTATTATACATATTTGTTTGTGCATTATTTTCATGTTTTGATTTATTTAACGTAATTAAAATTTCATTGTTAAAGTTTTACTTGTGTTTTGTGTGTCTTCTCCTTACCTTACCACAGACGAAGTTCCAGTTTTTCTATTTTTTTTTTTTATAACTATGTGACGAGGCCATACCCCTAGCCTTAAACAGCCGAACACCAACGCGTTACCGTCACAAGTTTTATGGGGGCCTGTCCGGGATCCTCACTCAGGTACTGGTGCCAAGTGGTAATTTATGGTAAGCGTATTTAACTCTGTTAACGTAGCTTTACTATTTTTCATTCAATTTCATTTTTTATAAGGTGCGGTGTATTGTGCATTACGAGAGTAACATATAGTGAAGGTGAGACAACTTTGGATTACGTGGTGACTGTAGGCCTCAGTCATACTCTTAATTGGTCATCTCTCCCTCCATGTTATTACTCGTATTTACCATCTATGTCCCTTGAATATTTCTCATTCTGACAGATCATCATATTGGTACCCTGGTACTGTGGTCTGCCCCGGGTCAAGAGTACCCAATCTTCTGCAATCTGACTGTAGGAGGACAAAGAGGGCCATAGTTCCTCTAGCTCGAACTTTAGTTGCTGAATTGGGACCTCAGCAGCAGTTCTCGTCACCAGTTGACACCTCGCACCCCTACACGTCAGTCAGAGATGATGATACATACAACGGTAGGGAATTAGCTTATTTTTTCAGAGCACAAAAATTCGCTAATTCTGTAAGTATCATATTAAATTCAGTGGGAAAAACTTGCTTTATGTCCTTTAGAGACTTGGCAAGGTATGCCTACATCCTTGGACTACCAATTTTACTTTTGAAGCATTTAACTGTTTCATTTGTTTTCGAAACTTTGTTTCATTTGTTAGTAGGATTTTCTTGCCCTTATTCTCTTACATGAGTACCGGGTACAAGATTTCCTGCGCCCTTGATTTAATTTAATATCTTTCACTTAACGTTAATTGTTAAAGATCACACAGGATAGGTACCAGTTGCCACGTTGTCCTGTTTCTGACATTTCATTATTGAACATTCGTGTACCTTTATTTGCTAATTTCACCATGTTTCGTCTCCAAACTTTCCGTGCAAATCCAGCAGGTGAAATAGGGACTTTAAGTCGTGCCAAGAGGACTGAACTACAAACTCTTGCACATGAGTATCAACTAGAAGTTCCCTACCAAGCCAACAAAAATGACCTACACAACCTGTTGCTGGATTACTATTTAGAGCAAGGTAAGATAGACTCTGACACTCATGAAACTTACTATATTGCAGATAAAACTGATTTGGCAACGCTGAAACTCAAACTAGAGCTGGCCAAGATTGAACGTGAGCAGCAAAGGGAAGCCCTCGAACAACAAGAACGAGCTGCTGCCATACGAAGAGAAGAACAAGAACGCGAGGCTGCCTTGAGGAGAGAAGAACACGAACGTGGACTCGCCCTCCACGAACGTGAGGTCGCCTTGCTCCATGAACGTGAGAGAGTACAGCTTGAAACAAAACAACGCGAGTTGGAAATACAACGCGAACATGACAAGCAACAAGCAACTCTAGCTCTAGAGTGTCGTCAACGTGAAATCGCCTTGGAAACTTCCCACTTCACTCAACGCCAGCAAGCTACTGCCAATCTTCCCGTCAGTTTTAATATATCACATGCAAGTAAGTTAATGCCATCCTTTGTAGAAGCAGAAGTTGATGTTTTTTTCACCACCTTTGAAACCCTTGCTAATCAACTCAGTTGGCCTGTCAACCAATGGGCCACACTTCTCAGAGTCCATCTTACAGGTAGAGCTGCAGTCACACTCAGTACTTTGGCGTCTGAGAATGACTACTACACTCTGAAACAAGCAGTGTTAGACGCCTACCTACTTTCCACCGAAAGTTATAGAAGGAAATTCCGTGACCACCTGAAGGCAAGTACCACTACCTTCCTTGAGTTTGCTAACACGAAACGGAGGTATTTCATGAAATGGCTGGAAGCAGCACATGTCTCTACTTTTGCAGAACTCGTCAACCTGATGCTTGTTGAAGAATTCTTGAGACGTGTGCCACCTCCTGTCCGCCTCTACTTAGCAGATAAAGAAGAAACCGACTACCTGAAGTGTGCTAAGTCGGCTGACACTTACAGCCTCATCCACCGGCTGACACCTGAACCATCCTCCAGTAAGAAGTCGTGGTACAGTTACGAAAAGGTGAGCCCCGATCAAGCTGGTTCACAACTGTACTGCAAATATTGTAGACTCTATGGACATACCATAGAAAAGTGTGGTAAGTCTCAATACAAGGGAACCACTGACCAACAAAGACCCAAACCAACTCCTCCTAAGTCCGGTAAGCCTGTGATGAATGTTGGTGTTGATGTTAATGATCTTTCTCTTTTCAGTAACCACCTGTATACTGGAACTGTCTCTGCCAACGGTTCAAATCCGGAGGGACGTTTCAAATTGAAGATCTTGAGGGACACAGCGGCTCTACAATCGATCATCTTGAAGTCGGCTGTGCCCAACATAGTCTACACCGGGGAAACAGTCTTCATCACTGACCTCACTGCTACCACTCCATACCCTCTCGCCAGAGTCCACCTGAATTGTCCCTACGTGAACGGGGAAGTCCAAGTCGCCGTCAGGGAAAAGCCTTTTCCCATGCCTGGAGTGCAACTTCTCCTAGGCAACGACTTGGCAGAAGACCTGCAACCGACCAACCTGATCGTCATGGACAAACCCCAGGTGTGTAACTCTGTGCCAAGTAACCCTATTCTTGAGTATGTTCCAGCAGAGGTTCAAGAGAGTGATGAAGTTTCTCCTCCGGTTCTCGTGACCACCCGTGCGCAAGCCGCACTTCCACAGCCAGCTGACTCTACTGCTACCGCTGTCCCTCAAGACCCTCAGAAACTACCCCCGCATCTGACCAAGTTGGAGTTCCGTAAGTTGCAGAGGGAAGATCTTACTTTAACACCATTGTTTTTCCAGGCTGAGACTCAACCCGACAGTATTCCTGGGTTCTTCCTAGAGAACGACTTGCTCTACCGCAGATATAGACCCAGTAAACTGAAGGAGGAGGACGATTGGGCCAACACCGAACAACTTGTGATTCCCACCAGCCTGCGGCCCACTATTCTACACCTGGCCCATGGAGCATTCTCCCACTACGGCTTCAACAAGACTTACCATGGGATTCGTCAAGACTACTACTGGCCAGGTATGGTAAACAACGTCAAACAGTACGTAAAACAGTGTCATACATGTCAGATGGCAGGCAAACCGAACGTCTCCATTCCCAGAGCACCACTGATTCCCATACAGGTGCCTGCGGAACCTTTCCACAGACTCATAATAGACTGTGTTGGTCCTTTACCTCGGACCAGTTCAGGTAACGCCTACATCCTAACCATCCTGTGTCCTACCACCAGATTTCCCATAGCAGTTCCAGTGAAGAACATCACGGCTGCTACGGTTATCAAACATCTATTGAAGATCTTCACTCAATACGGATTTCCCAGGGAGATTCAAAGTGACTGTGGCACCAACTTCACCAGTGATCTCTTCAAAAGGACACTGGAGGAGTTCAACATCAAACAGGTATTGTCCAGCCCCTATCATCCTGCTTCACAGGGTTCTCTTGAACGTAGTCATCAGACCATCAAAGCACTCTTGAAAAAGTTTTGTAGTGAAACCTCAAAGGATTGGGATAAGCAGATTGACCTAATAATGTGTATTTTCAGAAGTCTCCCCAATGAGTCCCTAGGAGTATCTCCTTATGAGATGCTCTACGGCCGTAAGTGCCGTACTCCCCTTAAGGCTTTCAAAGACTCTCTCAGAGATGCCACCTTCAGTGAGCATCAGAATGTGCCCCAGTTTCTTCAAAACCTTCAACACATTCTAGAGAGAGTCCACCGCTTTGCTCATGATAATCTATTGAAAGCCCAGGTGAGAATGAAGACTCATTACGACCAGACCAGCAAAGTAAGAAAATTCAAGCCGGGAGACTTCGTCCTTGCCTATTTTCCTATCCCAGGTTCACCTTTACAAAACAAATTTTCAGGACCTTACTGCGTCAAAGAGTGCAGGAATAATAATAATTATGTGATAGAGACTCCAGATAGGCGGCGGAAGACCCAGCTGTGCCACGTCAACCTCCTGAAGCAATATAATGGTACTCCTCCCACTGTCTTGATTAACTATTCCACATTCACAGAACCCTACATCCACAGTGAGACCTTCCCAGCTTCTCCTCCCGAAAGCACTGACAAGGAGTCAGCGCTTTCTAATTCCGAAATCCTTAATGATCTTCCCAAATACTTTCAGGATAATCATAGTGCACCTCTCGTCAAGATCTTCAGAGAACATCAAGAGTTGTTCAGAGATGATCCCCAAGAGTGTAATGTTACCCAGCACGACATCCAACTGCTCCCCGACACCCGGCCGATTCGTCAACCCTTCTACCGAATCAGCCCGAGCAAGAAGGAAGTCATGCGTGCTGAGGTGCAATACCTCTTGGATCATGGACTGGCTACACCTTGTGAGTCCCCCTGGGCCTCACCCTGTATCTTGGTGCCCAAACCCCAAGGTAAGGTGCGGTTGTGCACCGACTATCGTAAACTGAACTCTGTCACTGTCAAGGATGCTTACCCCTTGCCAAGGATAGATGACATCCTTGATGCCATTGGTAGTGCCCAGTACTTGTCCCAAGTGGACTTGCTTAAGGGGTACTATCAAGTGTGTCTAACGGAGCGCGCTAAAGAGATATCTGCCTTCATCACTCCTTTTGGACTTTTCAGATATGAACGCCTTCCTTTCGGACTATGTAATGCCCCGGCCACCTTTCAAAGAGCTGTCAACCGTGTCATCCAGGGCTTGGATAACACATACGCCTACCTGGACGATATCGTCGTAGCCTCCAACTCCTGGAGTGCACATCTGCTCCAGCTGCGACGTCTGTTCTCCAAGCTCCTGACAGCCGGCCTCACCATCAACCTGGGCAAGTCCACTTTCGCGAAAGGTAAAGTGCGTTATCTGGGTCATGTTATTGGGAGTGGCAGCATAGCTCCGTTAGACTCACACACTCAAGCCATCCTACAGTATCCACAGCCTACCACCAGGAAGCAGCTCCTGCGCTTCCTTGGTCTTGCCTCTTACTACCGTAGGTTTGTGAGGAATTTCAGTACAGTCGCCACACCTCTAATTCTATTAACCAGTCCCAAGCAACGGTATAATTGGACCATGCAGCAAACCGTTGCTTTTGAACAACTCAAATTCCTCCTCTGTTCTAACCCCATTCTCGCCTCTCCAGATATCACCAAGCCTTTCGTCCTTCATGTCGACGCCAGTGGTACCGGCGTTGGTGGTGTCCTGATGCAACAACGAGGCGAGGAGGTTCTACCTGTCAGCTACTACAGCTACAAACTGAAACCACACCAGAGGAACTACAGCACTATTGAAAAGGAGCTACTATCCATCGTCCTGAACCTCCAACACTTCGCTCCGTACCTACAAGGCGCCAGGTCTACCACCATCTTCTCAGACCACAACCCTCTCCGCTTCCTACATCAAGCCCAATTCACCAACCAGCGTCTTCTACGATGGGCTCTGTATTTACAAGACTTCAACCTGGAGATCCGCTATATCAAGGGTTCTGACAACACCATAGCCGATGCCCTCTCCAGAGTTTATGAAGTAGAAGCGACTCCATCCATTACTCCACCACATAACGACGTACTTCTTCCAGAACCGCAGGCTTCGGGGGAGAGTTGTGACGATAATCTCCTTCAAGAGATTGAGCCTGCTCTTCCCTCCAAAATTACGTCTTCACAATTATATAAAAAGACTATGGAAGAAATGTCCAACAACGACAACAACACCAGCACCAGCAAGGCTTGCCAGGGTGAGCAGAAACGTATGCATCCAGCCACCTGTTCGAACTCCAACCACCAAACTACCCGTTGATCGCTACGGCTCCGCTGATTGGTCGCCGGTCTGGCTGCACCTGCACTCGCCCCCCAATACTACCTGATGTCTGGGGTCGCCCCAACATCAGTCCTCAGAATGTTCCGTGCTTTCGTAGCCAGCACTCCTCCCAGCTAGACGTTAGCGTGTACTGAGAGAGGTGGTGGCTTTAAGCCAATATTCCAGCACCTCCCACTTAACTTTTGTATTGCACTTGTTATTTTACCTTAACGTAACTTTTCATTGTGTCATTTAAGTATTCTTATTATTTTGATTCATTGATTTTATTATACATATTTGTTTGTGCATTATTTTCATGTTTTGATTTATTTAACGTAATTAAAATTTCATTGTTAAAGTTTTACTTGTGTTTTGTGTGTCTTCTCCTTACCTTACCACAGACGAAGTTCCAGTTTTTCTATTTTTTTTTTTTATAACTATGTGACGAGGCCATACCCCTAGCCTTAAACAGCCGAACACCAACGCGTTACCGTCACAATATATATATATATATATATATATATATATATATATATATATATATATATATATATATATATATATATATATATATATATATATTATATAATTGTGTGTGTGTGTGTATGTATGTATATGATTTTGGCCTGACTGACTGCACTGCCATATCATATATACTTGTTTTAGAGCATTGCGTAAGGTTTAAAAGTTCCGCAGGTACACGGGGCTCACATCAGCGTTCTCAGGCCTCCAGTAAACAGACGCCATTTTGAAAAAAATCACGGGCCCCATTTCTGAGTGAACAACCAAGGCTGATACTCTCAACTGAGTATCTATTGGCTGATACCAATACTCTCAAAGAGTGAAGTTTTCATAGGCCATATCTCCCTGCGCCTCTCTGAGGGAGCCAGGTTTGAGCCAGTACCTGGCCCCCCCCCCTCACAGAGGCACGAGGAGCAATGGCCTATAGAAACCCCCGTGTGGTTGGAAGCATTCTATATCTGCCATCGACCGGGTTGGGCTCTGGCTCGTGGTTCACGGTAGGCAGAACTCCATGTGACTGAAGCCCCAGACTAATAGAGCTAATATCAGTCCGATAACTCCACGGAGCCTCCGGCATTCGCCTAGAAAATGGCGTTTCATTACATTCAACGCCAGTTTTAATAATAATAATAATAATAATAATAATAATAATAATAATAATAGGATCAAAACCCACACTTGTGTATTTGTGAAATTTATGTAAAGAATTTACACAAAGTCTTTTGCACTCTCCTGAGTGCTTTGTCAAAGTCTGAGTATGTGATTAGGACGAGACTTACATTTCAGCATTTATTCGTTGATTAGACGTTGAGATGTAAGTCTCGTCCGAATCACATAGTAATCAGACCATGGCAAAGCACTCAGGAGATTGTGAAAGACTTGGTGTAAATTCTTTACATAAATTTCACAAATCCACAAGTGTGGGTTTTTATTCTATTATGTCTGTGAGAAGACATTACTATTACTTAATAATAATAATAATAATAATAATAATAATAATAATAATAATAATAATAATATTATTATTATTATTATTATTAAGTGTTTAGCATACTTGTCTAGAAATAAGCTATAAAAGAGGCGGTGTGATGGTGAAGGACCCTGACTTATTCATTGGTGTTCTGTAGCTTCATGACTGTTGCTCTAGGCATGTCCCTCTCCTGGTTTCTTCCTAATTAGTATCCTGATCTCTTACCAAGTATGAGAATTTACACAAAGGTTCTCTTTCTCTGTCTACCGTAAACCCATGCATAGTGGCATGTACATTCACTTCTTTTCCTACCATCCTCTTTCTGTTAAGAAAAGTGTCCTCGTCTCTCTCTTCCTCCGCGCTCTACGCATCAGTGACCCTCAGTTTCTTGATTCTGAAATTGCCTTTATCTACAAATCATTCTCTCGCCTTGGTTATCCTTTGCATTTCATCAACTGTGCCCACTCCCAAGCTAAACGAAATTTCTTTCATCCTAAACCTGCTTCCAACACTAGTAGCACTGTACTATGCCTTCCCTTCATATCTGAACTAAAAACTTTTACCAATACCTTTCGTCCTCTTGACATTAAACTCGCCTTTCGACAAACTAACACACTTCGTAGCAATCTAGTTCACACTGCTCCTCCTGCTTCTAATGCTGCTGGTGTCTACTCTATTTCCTGTTCATCTTGTCCTCTCCAATACTTTGGCGAAACTGGCCGTACACTGAATGACAGACTTAAAGAACACAAGAGAAGTGTTATGTCTGCAGACACTAACAATGCTCTCTTCTGCCATGTGAGGGATTCTAATCATCCCATTGATTGGTCTTCCTCCAAAATAATCTTTCCTGCCTCTACTCTACACAGACGCCGTCTTGTAGAATCGGCTCTTATTAACAATGTACCCAACATGAACTTGAGTCCTGGCTTTGTTGCTGTGGACTCTTCCCTTTCACAGTATATACTCAAATGCTCTAATCTTTCTAACAAACGTGACTTAACATAAGCTTTCCCCCTTCCATTTCTTTCTTTCTCTTTCCCTTTCTTTCTCTCTTCTCCCTTTTTCTGTTCATTGTCTTCTACGCTCCCTTGCTATCCTCTTCTTATTCCTATTACTATCTCCTTCGGTGGTTATAATAGGAGCTGCCTCGTATGGGCCAATAGACCTGCTGCAGTTCTCATTACTACTATCCCCTACACCTGACTTTCCTCCTCAGCTCTCTCTTGCCTATTTAATGCCTGTCCCTACCTGTCCTCATCACAATCGACTTGAGAATGGTCCAGGACGGACCGAAACGTCGTCGTCCCTTCAATTTCTAGTGTGTGGTCTGGTCAACACCAAGTATGAGCATGGGAATTTGGCTCAAATTCTCATATCTTATGTAAATCCACAAAAAACCAGTGTTGATTGTAAGGAAATGGATCTTCCTAACCCTAACCAGCAGCAGGCAAGGCATCAATCCTGGTGTTCTGCCTCCAAGCAGAGGCGACAGAACTCCCCCCCCCCCCTCCCCAGAAGAACCTGATAAGGACTAAACGGCAGTAGCAGTGGCCGAAATCACAGACAGCCTTGTCAGGAAAGAGAAGAGGCGCAGATGCAGATGCATGGAGCCTAAACCAGGGAAGGAAGGCCAAACATTGGGTGACGGGCAGGGAAAGGAGGAGGAGGAGGAGGAGGAGAGAAACTTAAAGCAGTTGAATTTCACCATTCCCGCCATCTCTGGGTCCCTCACACCATTGGGACCAACTCTGGGGTCCCAATTGTTACATACATACATTTGAACACCAAGCTGTGAATCACAAATTCTGGGAAAACGCGTAGCAGTAGCTGCCTGATAAGAAGAGTCTCTAGATACCCATCATAGCCTGTGTGGAGCCAGGATTAGAATCTGGCTCTTTTTGCAAAACAAGATGAGCTTTGTGATGAGAGATTAGCTCAAAACTGAGAAAAACTTCGCAAAGAATAAACACAACAAAACAATCCACAACTGGAAGAAAATTTGGTATTCTTACATAACAAAGCAAATGATTGTTCCGCAGTGTAAACACCGTAATCATGACACACCTGACTACGGCCAGGTGGCAGCCTAGGTCACCTGGACTCCCAGTGAGCCCGTCTCCTTACTCAAGAGCCACCCAGACCAAACCCCTCCACCCCACATATACAGAATTTGGGTATCTTTCATGCACACACTTGTATAATCTTGTCTCTAGCTGACAAATGCATTTCATGACAACTTGCAATACTTAGCTAATATACTGCACAGTGAAATAAGGAAAATTGCTATAATTTTAATTTATTTAAATACAGTTAACTAAAAACAATTAACTTTTGTGTTAGAAACTTTATTAAGAAGTGTTTTATTTTTACAGGGCTCTCTCTTCTCAGTCAACTTCTGTCCTGTTCAAAACATCATTACCACAACTTCTGATGACAGAAGTTTGATAATTTGGGATGTTGTCAATGTAAAACATCAATCTAGCAAGAACATTAGACAAGCGTCGTGTCATGTCTCTCCTGAGCAAGTTAAATTGTATTGGAAAGAATCACAAATTGTAGAGAAAGTGAAATGTTATGGGCACAGTGCAAGAGTATGGCGGTCACTCATCTTATCCTCATGCATCGTAAGTGTTGGAGAAGACTCCCAAGTGTGTGTTTGGGATAACAAAGGAACATTAATTATGAAGTGGAGAGCTCACGATGGTGCTTCCATTTGGAGTATTGCAGCGACACAGTGTGAAGATAAAGTAATTACCGGGGGTGGAGATGGCGGTGTTAAATCTTGGAGTCTTAATGTGAATGCTTTACCCTGTGCAGCACCCCTGTCTAATTTACCTTGGTTCACTGATATATTGTGTGAAGTAAAGAATCGCAAGACTTTATTTATGCAGATGTTCTCAGAGGATCCCAGACAACTTGGGGTTGATGTTTTAAATAATGATGAAAATATAGTCAAAGAAAATAATTCTCAGTTATTTATTAAAAATGGGTTGTCCAAAGACTGTGATGTGAAAGCTGTCAAAACACACAGTAAAGAGAAATCTGCAAACCAGGATTTTCCACGTTGTGTGTCACTGCTCGGAATGAACAAATACCTCGTTATGATGGATAGTGGAAATTTGTATTTATGGGACCAAAATTCATCGTCTTGGAGTCTGTGCCACAAGGACCAGCGTCTGATGAATTACGTGGTGATGGAGACGTGCCCCAGCCAGAAACTCGTAGCACTTGGAACCCTCTCTGGTGATGTGATCATTCTTGCACTAGGTAGGCTACTCGCATCAATTTATAAATGTGATTTTAAGAGATGGTATAATATTAGGGCACAGATAAATTATACATTTGTTTAAATACATATTACAAGCTTAATTTAAATGGGTAAACAAAATTTAAATTGTTTGATCTGCTAATTTGTTTTAACTCTTTGGGTCATTAATTACATAGTTGAATTGAGCATAAAGACTGATTTAATTCAGTAGGAAGTGTTTAATGTTCATTAGTATTGGAGTTATGTATGATATTGTGTTTGATATAGATGTCTTGGCTGTGATGGACAGCAGCATTACAGAACAAGTTCAGCATCATTCTCCCACTAAAATATGCTCTATGGTCACATTTCTTATATCTTCCAATTGTTTACATTTTGTTCATGACTGATAACTTTGGGGATATCTCCAGGAGAAAGCAGAGGGTTACAATTCAAGAGAATAGTGCGCATCAAGAGCAGAGTGTTTAGACATCATAACTGAGTTAACCATGTTAGTGTTTCATTGTAGCTATAACCCGCAGCTTAGATTATGATTCAAAGTTGTACCATAGCACATGTGTAACACATTGGAATCTGCTGTATTATCTCTCTGATCTTCTTGGAGTGGATCAATGCATGGCAAAAGTTGGAGCATATATGAGGAAAAATGTGAAATATCTAAATGAAATTAAATGTACATTGCCAGTTATATAATATTAAAGAGCAGTGCTAAGATATACTATATTGATTGCAAGTAAATTGTTCACTTATTACCTAAGTGTAATTACCTAAGTGTAGTTACAGGATGAGAGCTACGCTCGTGGTGTCCCGTCTTCCCAGCACTCTTTGTCATATAACGCTTTGAAACTACTGACGGTCTTGGCCTCCACCACCTTCTCACCTAACTTGTTCCAACCGTCTACCACTCTGTTTGCGAAAGTGAATTTTCTTATATTTCTTCGGCATCTGTGTTTAGCTAGTTTATATCTATGACCTCTTGTTCTTAAAGTTTCAGGTCTCAGGAAATCTTCACTATCAATTTTATCAATTCCTGTTACTATTTTGTATGTAGTGATCATATCACCTCTTTTTCTTCTGTCTTCTAGTTTTGGCATATTTAATGCCTCTAACCTCTCCTTGTAGCTCTTGCCCTTCAGTTCTGGGAGCCACTTAGTAGCATGTCTTTGCACCTTTTCCAGTTTGTTGATGTGCTTCTTAAGATATGGGCACCACACAATCGCTGCATATTCTAGCTTTGGCCTAACAAATGTCGTGAACAATTTCTTTAGTATATCGCCATCCATGTATTTAAAAGCAATTCTGAAGTTAGAAAGCGTGGCATAGGCTCCTCGCACAATATTCTTTATGTGGTCCTCGGGTGATAGTTTTCTATCTAGAACCACCCCTAGATCTCTTTCTTTATCAGAATTCTTTAAAGATTTCTCACATAATATATAGGTTGTGTGGGGATTATGTGGGGACTATAACTTCTCCTATTCCACATTCCATAACATGGCATTTATTAACATTAAATTCCATTTGCCAAGTGGTGCTCCAGATACTTATTTTGTCCAGGTCATCTTGAAGGGCATGACAATCATCTAAGTTTCTTATCCTTCCTATTATCTTAGCATCATCAGCAAACATGTTCATATAATTCTGTATAATTCTGTAACTGGTAGATCATTTATGTAGACAATAAACATCACTGGTGCTAGAACTGAACCCTGTGGTACTCCACTTGTGACATTTCTCCAGTCCGATACATTGCCTCTGATCACTGCCCTCATTTTTCTATCAGTCAGAAAATTTTTCATCCATGTTAGAAGCTTACCTGTCACCTCTCCAATATTTTCCAGTTTCCAGAACAACCTCTTATGTGGAACTCTGTCGAAAGCCTTTTTTAGGTCCAGATAGATGCAGTCAACCCAACCATCTCTTTCCTGTAATATCTCTGTGGCACGATCATAAAAACTGAGTAAATTCGATACATAGGATCTTCCAGATTGAAAACCATACTGTCTATCTGATATTATATCATTTCTCTCCAGGTGTTCTACCCATTTAGTTTTAATTATTTTTTCCAATATTTTGACTATTACACTTGTCAATGATACCGGTCTATAATTAAGGGGGTCTTCCCTGCTTCCACTTTTGTAGATTGGAACTATGTTAGCCTTTTATGTTTCCCCTTCCATGTGTGAGTATAGTAGACCCCACCCTTGTTGTATACATACATACACTAACATAGACACATGGGCAGGCAATGAGTCACAATAACGTGGGTAAAGTATGTTGACCAGACCACACACTAGAAGGTGAAGGGACGACGACGTTTCGGTCTGTCCTGGACCATTCACAATCGACTTGAGAATGGTCCAGGACGGACCGAAACGTCGTCGTCCCTTCACCTTCTAGTGTGTGGTCTGGTCAACATAGACACATGGCTGTATTTTTGTGTATTTGCTCTTTTTGCTACAGATACTGGAAACTTTGAGGTGTTACTGGATGTGAAGACTTGTGAGGGAAAGGTGTTCTCACTCTTGTGGCTGGCCCAGAACTGCATCCTTGTGTGTGGGGCGGCAGGTATCATCACTGTCTGGGAGGTTCATGCTAACACAGGTATCACCCAAGTGTGTGTGTGTTTTATTTTTTTAAGCCATGTCATTCAAGTGTTTCCTTAGGTAGA
The DNA here is from genome assembly GCF_040958095.1 of Procambarus clarkii. Taxonomy (NCBI): domain Eukaryota; kingdom Metazoa; phylum Arthropoda; class Malacostraca; order Decapoda; family Cambaridae; genus Procambarus; species Procambarus clarkii. The sequence continues at coordinate 10,587,715 of NC_091207.1, forward strand.
TGCCTTCTCCTTCCATGGGCAGACCTAGATACAGACAGGTAACTGTTGATGTTACTCCTCTTCCTGACTGGGGGGCCTTTTTAATTGTCCCACCAAGTAACACTGGGGGAAACAATAAGTCATTGGAGATACAAATGTTGAGTCACAGTAACGTGGCTGAAGATATGATAACCAAACCACACGCCAGAAGATGAAGAAACGACGACGTTTCGGTCCGTCCTGGATCAAGTCATATCTTGAGGTTATCTTGAGATGATTTCGGGGCTTTAGTGTCCCCGCGGCCCGGTCCTCGACCAGGCCTCCACCCACAGGAAGCAGCCCGTAACTTCTGACTAACACCCAGGTACCTATTTTACTGCTAGGTAACAGGGGCATAGGGTGAAAGAAACTTTGCCCATTGTTTCTCGCCGGCGCCCGGGACCGAACCCGGGACCACAGGATCACAAGTCCAGTGTGCTGTCCACTCGGCCGACCAACTCCCGCTATCTGATAAGGGTCTAGAACGAACCAAAGTGTTTTCATTTCTTCATCTTCTGGTGAGTGGTTTGGTTATCAGTCATTGGAGATGAATGATCTGCCTGATCATCAAAAGGAACATTAAAACTCAAAACCCCCTTCTCTGTGTAATACACAGCCTTACAGGGATTACCAACTATTGCTTTGCTCACTACTAGTTCAGCATCCTGGCCACTACCCCATACCACCAATAGGTGGCAACACCCTATATGTCAACAGGGTTGTAGGGAGCAGCCAACCTCTCATATAGTTTGGTGCGTGCCTCAGTGACACCTGTGGCACCACCAACACCACTCCTAGGTGTTGCAGAGACCTCTTTTTAGTGCTTTGTGACATTTATCTTTGAAACAGTTGTTTCTGTGCAGTGAGCTTATGCTTATGTAATAAAACACACTTTTCTGGTGGGGGGCTTTAATAGCTTTCTGAGCTTTGTGCTGGTTTAGTCAAGCTTTAGAGAGATGCTCCAGGTTCTTGGGCCTTCCCACTAGTTTCTGTGGGAGCCCCTCCAGCTCCCCGGAGCTTACCGGGCTGATATGTATGTATTAGACCGTGGCATCAGTTAATTGAATTGGAGTTCTAGCCTACCGGGGACCACGAGCCAGAACCTGGCCCCCTCATAGAGGCACGAGGAGCAATGGCCTATAGAAACCTGCATGTGGTTGGACACATTCCATGTCTGCCATTGACTGGGTTAGGCACCCAGAAAGGTAGGTGTCCCAAAACAAACTCTGCCTAGTTCAAATTTGCTACCGAAAGCTGAAATATCAAACAGAACTCCCCAATCCGAAAACAAGCAACATGCATGACATCACAACTGTCGTCACGCCACTGTCTGTGCAGCTTCCCCCTCCCCGGAAGGGGGATGGGGAGCCCCAGACCCCTGCACCGGCCATCCAACCCCAGTTCTGAGGCTGTGTTGAGTGGCGGTCGTTCGACTCTGGCTCCTGTCTGTGCAGTGCTGTGCTTTTGCGGAGTTGTTCTGCTGTGTGGTGGTGTGCGGGCCAGGTTTAATTCACAGAGTACTGGGGCTGCATACATCTAGGGCTATCTTCCCTAGGTGCCCTGTAAGTACTGCCCTTGCGGCTTGGGGTTATCTTCCACAAGTCGTTCGGGGACTACCTCTGTGGGGATCTTTTGCTGCTCAGTGATTGCTTGCCCTTGGGGTCAGCTGGGGTTTTCATAGCTGCTGTTTGACCTTGGGTAGGAGGTGCAGCTTGTCACCTATTATCTCAGCGGCCGGTTCTGTTCCTCCTGGAGGTGTACTTTTGCGGGGTTTTTCTTTTCTTTTTGTTTGTTGCCTGGTGGGGGGGGGAGGTTCTTCCACTTGGTTAATGGACTCGATAATGGACCCCCTCCTCGTTTGAGTTCGACAAGACAAAATAATTCTGTCAGCACCTATCAGTATCGGTTCTGCTTTTCTTTATTGGGTGCGTTAAAAGGTGCCGGAGTCATCATGGTTGGCAGACTGCTCTTTTTTTTCTTTGGGGGCATGGCATTCGTTCTGTCGGACCCGCATGCTTGAATGGCGGATAACTTCTATGGTTGCTCATGTTTACCTGGGGGTCGGGTTGGAGGACCTCAATCAGTGCTATTCGCCCCCCATTCTTCCTAAGGATATTGGCCAGGTGCAGCTTCACGTGCAGGGGTTCTCATCCTTTCGGTGTCTCTGGTGGCTGAGGATTTGCGTGCCCGGGGGCTTCGGTTATGCATTTCTTTTCCCTGCTCAAGATGTCTTCGGACTGGCTTAAGGAGGATGTGGAGGTACTGGCTACCGGGCTGATGTAAGGTGTGCTTGCCTCGGGCATTGGCTGCCTTGTTGAAGTTGTTTGCGCCGATTCCGTCTCTTGTTCATTGCTTCTCACCTCACGTGCCAGCAGGCAGTGGTCGCTCACTCCCTAGAATCCGCGTGGGCCCTGGATCTAAAATTTTTGTCACCCTTTTGTTCTTTGCTATTTTCAGATTTTGCGGTTGTGCAGTATCTACAGGCGGCATCGTCTAGCTGTCGCCCTGACTTGTTAGTTTTCTGGGTTGCTGGGGGGGGGGGGAGTCTTTCCCGGAGGGGTCATACCAGAGTTCAGGGTTTCTTCGGTTGGGGTAGACCAGTGGTGCTAGTTTCAGAACAGGCATTGCCTTTGGAGCCGGTGGCATCTGGTCGGTGCAGTGGTCTCTTTTGTGGGTCGGTCGGTTTCTCGTATCGTTTGGCGATGGGGGGGAGGCTAGCACTGTATGCTCACACCTGATCTCATGATTTGTGGGCATTTCGGGTTGTTTCCTTTGGCCTGTGGTGGCATTGGGTGGCTCCTCCTCCTTCGGGGGGTTCGTGGTTCACAGGGCAGGCCTCTTCTCCTGCACTTTGTCAGGTCATCTTGGAGTGGGTTTGCTTGGGCATGGTCAGAATGACCGCGTCCCTCAGGTGGGTTTCCCGACTGTTTTCAGTCCCGAAACAGGACTGTGCGGATCTGAGGTTCATGCTTGACTTGTCCCGTCTGAACCCCTGGGTCTTTTGCCCCTCCTTTCGGATGACCACTCTGTCCCAGGTCCACCTTCTTTTGGTGCCAGATGCTTGGATGGTATCTCTGGACCTCTGGGACGCAAATTGGCATGTCCCGATTCATCTGGGGACATGGGGCGACAAATTGCCTTGCCGTTTGTTGCCTTTCTTTGGGCATGAATCTGGCACCTCGCGTTTTCACATGAAAAGCCCAGGTCGTGGTGATCCGCTTGCATCTGCCAGGGGTTTGGGTTCTGGCCTACCTCGATGACTGGCTGGTGTGGGCTCCCAGCCGGTCCGCATGTCTGCTCTCCAGGAGTTTGGTTCTTTCCCAGCTCGCCGGGTTCGGGTTACTGGTGAACTGGAGGAAGTCCCATCTGGTTCCCTCTCAGGTTCGGACTTAACTGGGTCTTGTGTGGGACTCTCAGACCGCTTTCTTGTCTCTCCCTCCAGCATCAGTGCTGAGGCTGCGGTCCCCCCTTCGGCTGTTTTTGAAGGGCTCCTGGAGCCCTTTAACCAACCTCACTGGTTGGTTGTTCAAGCAGCAGTGTGAGAGTCTGAACTGTTCCGTGCTGGTTTACCCGTCGGGTCTGGTCTGGCTTTAGTGGCTGTTCTGGTTCCATCTGCCGCACTCGCGATCATTGGGTTCGGAATCCGGGGGCCTTATGTCGGCTGCTGCATTGCTGACTTCCTCTTCAGATTTTTCAAGGTTCAGTGCCATGGCGCCTACCCGAGCCCTCGCTCGATGTGTGCACTGATGCGTCGTCTCTTGGCTGGGGTTTTGTGACCAGTGCTCGCCAGGCTGGTCAGGGTTGGTTGAGTCCGTCCTTCCGCCAGGCTCACAGTATGGTGCAGGAGTTCGCGGCAGTGTGGCTGTCACTTTTAAGGGTTCATATTGCTATTAGATCAATGATCTGGCTCCATTCGGACTGCACCCCAGTGTTTCGTTGTCTAAACTGAGGGGGGTTCGACTTAACGAAAGCCACAAGGGGCTTTCCTAGAAATCAAGCATTGAATGTAATGAAATGCCTGGTTTCTGGATGAGCCCTGGTGACTCCCCGAGTCCCATCCTCCCATCCAGGTTCATCAGATAAGGGGTGGTATCTTCACATCCACTTGAGAACTGGCTTAGAGGGCTGGTGGAGACCTAGAGTTCTGCCCCCATTCCCCACTGGTGGGGGTTAGTGCTAATGAGCTCACGCTAGTTTCGAGAGATTCACTCGTTTGTTTACATTGTGGAATTTATGTGGCAGTTTTGAGGCTTCAGTTTCTTTTAACCCATCGGTGGTCTGTTTTGGTTTGCTGACTTTCTGGATGCTTTCCCGGTTCGGTGGCACAGTGTCACCTGCTCTCTGTCTCTGTGAGAGGGTGGGGGGGGGGGGGGCAGGTTCTAGCTCTGGTTCCCTGTAAGCCAAACATAACTGTGGCAGATGTGACCTAATAGTTTGGAGCCAGAAGGGCTCGTTCAGAAAGAGGCGTTTCATTACAGTCAATGCCGGGTTATGATTACCAAGCTCTTCTAACCTCATAGAATGCAACATTCTGGGCCCGGCTTTCAGTAGGCCAGTGTGGGTTTCATAACATAAAATACTTGATTATGATTGTTACATGTGTAATATTAATAACCATATATAACAAACTAAAGATTAATTGTAAAACAAATAGATTACAAAACTATTGTAGCATATCTTGGTTGAGCTCAAGATACAGTACTTCTAAAAGCATCCTAACTTAATATGGTTTTCATAAATTTACAAGGAGGGCTATTTAATAGTTTATCCAGTTGTGCCAAGAACTTTGTACCTTATTCCCTAAAAGAACAAATGTTAATGTTCCATTCATTTTTAAAGGTGAGATGAACAAGAAGTGGAGCCATGACTTGCCTTGCTGTAAGCAGCGCTGGGTGTCGGCTGCCTGCGTGTACCCGCCAACGCCTCGGAATGCAACGCAAAATCTTATTTGCGGTGATCGGGCGGGCAGTCTTCACTTGTATTCCCCTGGTGTTAGTGTTCACCCTTAATTTCTTAATACTGTAGAGTTTTTGTCTTTATTCCTTCCTCAGCTGTATTCTTCAGCACGACTCGTAGTTCAGTAAACTACAGCAAGATACTTTTAAGTAGTACAGTATCTCATTTCTTGGGTGCAGCTTATTCTTTTCCACTCTTTCATTGGATAGCAGCAATATCAAATGCAGTATCAAAGATAGCAGCAATATCAAATACAGTATCAAAGATAGCAGCAATATCAAATACAGTATCAAAGATAGCAGCAGTATCAGTATCTTTGAGCAGAGTATCAGAAGCACCTAGAGTAATTATAGGACACCTAGATCACCTAGGTGATCTAGCTCTAGCACCTAGAGTAATTATAGGACACCTAGATCACCTAGGTGATCTAGCTCTAGCACCTAGAGTAATTATAGGACACCTAGATCACCTAGGTGATCTAGCTCTAGCACCTAGAGTAATTATAGGACACCTAGATCACCTAGGTGATCTAGCTCTAGCACCTAGAGTAATTATAGGACACCTAGATCACCTAGGTGATCTAGCTCTAGCACCTAGAGTAATTATAGGACACCTAGATCACCTAGGTGATCTAGCTCTAGCACCTAGAGTAATTATAGGACACCTAGATCACCTAGGTGATCTAGCTCTAGCACCTAGAGTAATTATAGGACACCTAGACTAAATCTAAGCACACATAAATCAGGTCTTTCTATGGGCTACAGAAAATAATATGGTGTTTAATGAAGATAAGTTCCAGCGCATGCGCTACGGAAAAAATGATAATATAAAAACGGAAACCACGTACAAAACGCAGTCAAATCATAATATAGAACGAAAAGGCAATGTAAAGGATCTGGGTGTACTCATGTCGGAAGACCTTACATTTAAAGAACACAATAAAGTAGCCGTCACAACTGCAAGAAAAATGACAGGTTGGATAACATGAACCTTTTGCACCAGAGATGCTATACCGATGATGATACTTTTCAAGACTCTAGTGCTCTCTAAAGTGGAATACTGCTGCACAATGACAGCCCCTTTCAAAGCTGGAGAGATTGCTGACCTGGAGAGCATACAGAGATTCTTTACTGCCAGAATCCACTCAGTAAAACATCTAAACTATTGGAACCGACTAAAGAGCCTAAATCTGTATTCTCATGAGCGCAGGTAGGAGAGATACATAATAATTTACATGTGGAAAATAGTAGAGGGGCTGGTCCCAAACCTGCACACAGAAATAACATCACACGAGACCAAAAGGCATGGCAAGATGTGCAAAATACCCCAGTTGAAGAGCAGAGGTGCAACAGGCACTCTGAGAGAGAACTCTATCAACATCAGAGGCTGTTCAACATCCTTTCACTACACATAAGGGGTATAACTGGCCGACCCCTCACAGTGTTCAAGAGAGAACTCGATAAGCAATTCCGAAGAATACCGGATCAACCAGGCTGTGACTCGTGCATCAGGCTGCGAGCAGCCGCATCCAACAGTCTGGTTGACCAGTCCAGCAACCAGGAGGTCTGGTCGACAACCGAGCCGCGGGGTCGTTAAGCCTTGAAATCACCTCAAGGTAACCTGTAATGTTCATTGTATATACACGTACAGTATGATTTACCATTGTCAGGACACGACATATACTCGGCCTATCCAGGCCCTTTTTTACCCAGGCCAACTATGACCTTACCCAGGGTACAACACACAACAATTGCTTAACTCCTGCATTCCAATTTAATTCTAGGTGAACAGAGGCATAAGGTAAAAAGGAAACATGCTCAGACATCTTTGTCCTTCCTCAAAAATGAACCCGGTGATCTTTCAGTTGTGAGCGGACTGCACTAACCACTGAGCTACAGGATCTGCCTGAAGGGATTGAGAGGTGTTGGAATGTGTTCATGAATGAAGCTACAGTATTGGGAAGAATAAAAGACTAAGATGACCTTCAGAGTGACCTAGACAAAATGAGTGAACAGAGCAATATACACTAAATGGAATTTTCAATGTGAATAAATTCTACTTTATGGTATGTGAAATTGAAGAATAGCCCATACTGATCATGCAAATTATGTAAAAAAAAAAAAAGTATTTCTTAAGTCTGATTTGCCCAGCCACTTTGGACAGTAGAGCGACGGTCTCGCTTCATGCAGGTCAGCGTTCAATCCCCGGCCGTCCAAGTGGTTGGGCACCATTTCTTCCCCCTGTCCCATTTAAAATCCTTATCCTGACCCCTTCCAAAGTACTATAAAGTCGTAATGGTTTGGCGCTTTCCCTTGATAATTAATTAATTAAATTAAGACTGGTTCTGAATAGTAAACTGTTGCCATAGGATCACATCGAAGGCACAGTGAGAGGAGCCTATGCTATGCTTGCCAATTTCAGAGTTGCTTATGAATTCATTGATGGAGAAATACTATAGAAACTAGCAAGGAAACTAAAGAAATGGCAAGGCAGAGTACTCGTGTAAAATCCAGTCTCCCTTAGAGCTGGCAAGTAAGTGAAGTGAACATGAGGCATTAAATGAGGGTTTTCCAGCTCCTCTGACCCTGTTAAGGTGATTAATGCCACCATCTGGTGGCATTTGGGTTATTTTTGTTGGTTGTAGTAGTTTCCAGAGCCATAGTATTTCTTGAGTTTTCAATTATCAGTTGAGGGAGGGTGTCAAGTGTGTGGGATGTGTTGTTCTGAATTATAGTGAGTTTGTTGGTTGATGATGGATTGAAGAAAACATTTCTGTGTCTTCCCAGTCTTATTAATTATATGATAAAGTCATTCTTAAAGATCTCATATCACAATTAGGCTAATAGTCCATTGAGCTGTGAACTCGACAGTATATAGTGTGCCGAAGCCCACCATGTGGGCTTCAGGAGCAACGAGGGGCCTTTGCTCAGACTGGTCTAATCCATGGTTTGTATTAAAGCAGATTTTTCAGAGTGGAAATGTTTGTTAAAGAATAATTTCTTGTACAGACAATCTATACCAGTATTTACCTTTATTTTCCAGGTAACTGAAGCCCAACATACACTTCGTGGCATCCATGGCAGAAATGGCGTAACGAGCCTGTCTCTTCATGGGAACTTAATATATAGCACTGGGCGAGATGGATGTGTACGTTGTTTGGCTGTTGAGGACAGACATCTGCAAATAATTAGGGTCTCAAGGGTCTGCAATGTGAATTGGGTTGCAAAACTCGTATTAATATTTGGGAGGCCCTTAGCTGTTTGTTTTCATGATGTAAGTATATTTACATATCTCTCTTACCCAACAAAAGTTTATTTTCATTTTATAGTAAATGATTGATTTAAATTTCTTGTTATCCTTGGCTTTGTTTTGTTTGTTTATTGATTACTTTTTCTTGACACCTGTACGCCATAACAGCCAATTGAAGCAGTGTTCCCTTCCCAGCTGCCTTCACCACCACCACCACCACCAGCAGGGGACAGCAACTATCTAATCCAGGATCAATACACACACACAACCTGATGTGTAACCTACACACATACATCCTGATGGCAGGATGCACTGGGGATTGTATGGCCTAACAAAGGCATGCCGGTGTCGGCCATCTCGGCCTCTAGTGAGCTGGGTTGGTCGACTTGTACACGTTCCAATGTCCATCTGCTTCTATTCCCTTTTTGTTCCATTGAGATTTCCCTGCTCTTCTCTGGAGGACCTGTTCCTATTCAAACACTGGGGTTCTGGCATAGTAACCCCAGTGCCTGGGCTTCCTGTAGGAATATTCCCTACAGACCCTGGAAAATGCCTGCAGGTTTGGCAGTCCAGTGTATATTGTATATCCCCGCTGTACCCACTCTTGCCTTGCACGAGTTCAAGGGTTGTGCATTGTCTGTGCCACTAGGTGATGCTCGTGCCTTTTGCCTCCGCTATGCTATATACTGAGTCGGTGACATCTTTGACCCAGAGTTATGTGGGACTTGTTCTCTGCAGGTTACTCATCGAACGAACCCTTGTAATGATGATTAGCGTTTTCAGGCAGCAACCGCTTTACCCTTAAGGTGTTTTTTGTTTTACAATGATCTAGGTTGTGTGCCTGGTTGGTTGCCCAGGAGTGGGCAACCTTTTCAATCAACCAGGTATCAACCAGTGGTGGTTGCCTGGTTGGTTGCCCACGAGTGGTGGTTGCCTGGTTGGTGTATAGGGACTCGGATTTGTAGGTATTGGTTGCTTCCACTATGAGTTCTGTCCGCACCTCCTCTTCATGGTAGGCACACCATGAAGGTATGTGTGCCAAGAGGGAGGTGCCCCCATGAGTGTGCATTCCCTCTTTTTTCCCACTTGCTTCTGGCCCTGATGCATCTGAGGGTTTCAGGGTTAGGACACTGTTTAGCTCTGGATGTGGCTTGGTTACCTCTGAGCATGGAAGCAGTTGAGCCTGTTGATCCCACTGAGGCTTCTGGGTTACAGAAGCCCCAACTTTTCCTTGGACTCCGCTTCTCTGTTCTGGGCGGTGGGCATGGATATTGGCTCTGCCCAGGGCCCTTTCATATGGTTCCTGTAGCTTGTGGGGGTTAGTCACCCATGGACCCTTAGGTCCTGTTTGATCCTTCATGGACACTTGTTCCTTCAGTGGGGGGTTTTTTGTGCAGGGTACTTCATTCCATTCGTTCCTGTGGGCATTAGTGTGTGTCTCTTTCCCCAGGTTTATTTCCGGAGTGCCTTTCAGTTCCTTGGGTTTCTACTTTGGAAGTTCTGGCCTACTGCCTTCCCCAGTGGAGGCATGGGAGGCACTGTGCGTACCTCCAGCACGACCCGAATTTTGCCTCTGTCATGGTTGGGTGTGTTGTGAGGTTCCGGAGTTGTATGGCTGGCAGACATCCCTTTGTTTTTCTCTTCTATAACAAAAAAAAATTGTTCACTTACTTTTGTACAAGCAGCTAGGCTTGGTTTTTGTCGCTTTCACTAGCTTGAGGGCATGCAGTTTCTGTGTGATGGGTTCTGGAGGGCATTTTCTTCTGCCTCTCCTTGTTTACCTGTTTACCCCACTCTGCCAAGGGATGTCGAGTTGTTGCAACTCCATGTTCAGGTTCCTTAGTTGTCAACTACACTGTTGCAGTAGACTCATGCTCATTGCACATAGGCACTGTCGTGCACTTCTTTAACCCTCTGAAGCTGCTTTCAGCCTGCTCTTGGAGGTCACTGGGGCTCTCTGCATTGCTTCTTGTGCTGGGATTTTGGTCTCAACTGTGGGACCATCTGCAGTTTTTTATATATGCCCCCCTGTCCTTCAAGAGATGGTAGCCACAGTTTTGCCTCCCAGTTCCTCATGTCGACAGGCAGTGCTGACCTTCATTTGGCGTGTGCCCTGGCTCTTCTTTCTGTCTCTTCTTTTTCTCCGTTGTGGTCTCTGGAGAAGATTGTGCTATGGGAGGGGGGGGTTCCTCATGTTTGTGGTGGTTAGGTGGGGCTAGGGAGTTGCTTATTTCGGTTGAGGTGGTCCACTTCCACTTCCGTAGGCCAGTTCTTTGTCTGGTTTGTGTCATACTCTCTTTCAAATTTCCAGTTCGAGGTGTTGGCGCTGGCCATTTTCTTTGTGTCAACTTAGTTGCTGAGCCTTCCTCTTTACGCAGCATCATTTCCTGTCAGCGAGGGTCACAGTGGATAACTTTCAGCTGGCCTGGTTTTGTGTGTGTGTGTGTGTGGGGGGGGGGGTTCTGAACCTCTTACCTCTGGTCTGGCTCTTGCTTTGAATCCTGGTGAAATTGAAGTTCTACAGGGGCAAGGTTTCCTTTTGGCTTCCTGGTGACAGGCCCAGCCTTGATTTCAGGCACTGTTTATTCAGTTTCCGATCCTGAACATTTTCCCATGGCTCCTCCTCTTTCCGCAGAATGGTCCGGTGATTCACCTTGCTGGGTCTCCTCTTCCTCCGATCTTCGCACCTGGAGTTTCTGATGATTGTTTATCACCATCTCTATGGGGATCAGGTGGCTGGTTTGTTGGTGTCCCACCTGTGGTCCTCCTCTCAGTGATAGTATGAAGTCTCCTGGCATTCTTTTCACCATTTCCTCTCCCTTCGTTGTTCTCTTCTGTGTTGGTTTCAGTTGTCCTGTCTTTCCTTCTTGGTGTTTCTGTGGAGAACCCCTTCAGCTCCCAGGAGATATACCAGGCTGATGTGTATATATTAAACCGTGGCAACAGTCAATCGATGGAGTTCTAGGCCTACCAGGGACCAGCACCAGAACCTTGGCCCCCCTCAGAAAGGCATGAGAATAAATGGCCTATAGACACCCACATGTAATTGGAAGCAGCCTATGTCTGCCATCTACCAGGTCAGGCACCCAGAAAGGTAGGAATTCCAAAACAAACTACAGCTGGTCAAACACACAGCAATCACAATAACGTGATGCATCAAATGAATCCTCGTCACGGTCCTTGTGGATTTGTTCATTTACAGCGGTTAAAATTTGCAAACCGAAAGCCGAACTAGCAAGCAGAACTCCCAAATCGAAAACAAACAAACAAGCATAACATCACCACAGCTGCCGTGCCGCTGTCTGCACAACTTCCGCCTACCCGGATGGTGGAGGAGGAGCCCCAGACTCCCTCATGTCGGCTTCCCAACCCCAGTTCAGTGGCTGTTGTGTTTGGTGGCAGTCGATTGACTCTGGCTCCAACCTTTTAAGCAGTGCTGTCCATAGCGGTGTTGTTCTGTGTGGGTGTTCAAAACACTTGTGCTCTCTAGAGTGGAGTACTGCTGCACAATGACAGCCCCTTTCAAAGCTGGAGAAATTGCTGACCTAGAGAGCGTGCAGAGATCCTTTACTGCTAGAATCCACTCAGTAAAACATCTAAATTACTGGGACCGACTAAAGAGCCTAAATCTGTACTTCCTTGAGCGCAGGCGGGAGAGATACATAATAATTTACATGTGGAAAATAATTGAGGGGCTGGTCCCAAACCTGCACACAGAAATAACACCACATGAGACCAGAAGACATGGCAGGATGTGCAGAATACCCCCGTTGAAAAGCAGAGGTGCAACAGGTACTCTGAGAGAGAACTCTATCAACATCAGAGGCCCGAGACTTCAACACGCTTCCACTACACATAAGGGGCATAACCCCTCACAGTGTTCAAGAGAGAACTGGATAAGCACCTCCAAAGGATACCTGATCAACCAGGCTGTGACTCATACGTCAGGCTGCGAGCAGCTGCATCTAACAGCCTGGTTGATCAGTCCAGCAACCAGGAGGCCTGGTCGACGACCGGGCCGTGGGGACACTAAGCCCCGGAAGCACCTCAAGGTAGCCTCAAGGTAGGTGGTGTATGAGCCAGGAGTAACACAAGAGTACTGGGGCTGCATGCACCTAGGGCCACCTTCCCTAGGTGCCCTGTAAGTACTGCCCTTGCGGTTTATGGTTGTCTTCCATAGGCCACTTGAGAGATTACCTCTGTGTGGTTCTTTTGTTGCTCGGTGATTGCCCCACACTTGAGGTCAGCTGGGGTTGTTCTTTTTCCTGTTTGACCTTGGGTAGGAGTTAGTATCGTCTCTGGCTGGGGTGCAAGGTACTGTGCAGCTGTCCGTTATACGCACAGCGACCGGTTCTGTTCCCCTGGAGACGTTGAGCTTTTGTGGGGTTGTTCTTTTGTTTTGTTTTGCCTGTTGGGGGTCTGCCTGGTGTGACTGTAGAACCACTTGTATGATTTTGGTGGCCCTCCGCTAGGTCCCTGGTAATTGCACATGTTGCAGAGGTTCAGCTTTTGGTTTGTCTGCTTGGTAGCTTTGGAATATCTGGTTAGCAGTACCTGTTGGAAATTTCCAACACTTATTTACTAATCCTTAGAACAACAGGTTGCATTTCTTGTACTAGGCATCATAATTAACCAACACTACTAACCAGTAGAGTAGTGAAATTAAATTCATTTAGTTGAGGCATAGTATCACCTGAATTCTCCCTAAAACCATGGCAGTGTTGCATCAGCCAGCTAGCCACCGGGAATCATTTTATATATTAACAGATCGAGTAGAATCCAGCCTTATTTTGCTTTTTTATTAAGGATAATCGTTTATTAATAGATTCACCTTTAGTTAGTAAATCTATCATGGTTTACTGGAATTAATTTATACAGCTACGATTAGCTGTTCCAGTGAATAAAATGATAAGCCGTATTTCCACTCTGAATCTTTCTCGATCATTTAATGTCGTCTAAATTAATTGACCCGCACTACGAGAAAATAATTGTTGCCGCATAATACATTTTATTATGACGTAAATATTCGTCATACCCCATCTCCTTCCTTACTGAACATTAAGTTAATATTATGATTTATAATCAGGATCCCAGCCTTAGGAGCAATTGCGCATGCGCCACCCAAAAGGGAAGGGGGAGAGAGACTCGAGAACCGCCATTGTTGAGTTGTCCAGAAATTTCCTTATAGACATCGGTCCCAATTCAGAGCAACTGGCTACCTTCAGGCTCCAGACTGATTCTGCAACTTCAATTATTTACAGACACCACTTTTGGCAGGGAATAAGTATCTTTACTAAATTGTACAGGCCTTTAGAATTTATTTTAGAATTTTATGCCCGAAACGCTTTGCGTAATAGTGGCTTTAGGCATTGTATGTACTAGCTCTACCTATAAGTCAAACAATCCTTGTAAATATTTATTGTATGTATGTACCTTACCTAAATAAAATTGTATTGTATTGTATTGTTGTATTGTATTTAGGTTGTTTCCCCTGTCGTTACGATACGTGGCAACATCAAATCCTACCTGGAATACAAACGTATGCGAGACGGTAACTTCCACCGCGATCACGTGTTCCCAGAGTAGCCTGTGCAACAAGTTTATGAATTTGTTGCACAAATTCAAATTTAATTTGAATTAAATTTCTACGAATTTACGAGTTTGCGAGACGCACGTTGCGATTCCTACTAACAGCTAAACTGTCTTTCTCGTTTTAATAGATAGATCATTGCACTCAACTAACCATTGAATATTATACGAATTTATAATTTATATACATGCACATTTCTTATTCTTAGCATTTATGAAATTTATTATACATTACATGCATTATGTAAACTAACCTTATAGAATAACCCCCCAAAGTGTGTGGAGAGATTTGGCTCTACAGTTTACAGTATATTACACTTCATTCATTATACATTAATAGATTTATTATATTCATTAGAATTTAATTGCATTTAATCATGGAGATCCATAGGTCACTGGTTCTCTAAATTATTTCTCTTTTTTTTTTTTAGAGTGGTCCTTCGAGCATATTAGAATTATATATCATTTTGTTATCATTAATCTAGAGCCAGATTTCCCCACAGTACCATGCCTGGGCTTCCTTTAGCAGTCAGCCTAAGGGCCCTAGAAACCCCCATTGGGGCTCATTGGTCTGATGAAGGAGACCTCTGAGTCCCACCTTGCTTTGTGCGAGTGTGAAGGTTGCTCTGTCACCTTGTCTCAGGGTGACACTCACTGTCTTTGCCTCCGCCATGCTACCTGTTGGGTCAATGACACCTTTGACCCGGAGTGATGTTCCTTGCTTGTACTCCAATTCACCCAGTCCACTAATACTGATATTCGGGTTCAGGCAGCTTCAGTGTTGTATGTGCGGTATAGGTTGCTGCAACACGCGAAGTTGGTTGCCTTTCCAGATGCCCCGCAGCTGCTCCGCTTTGGTTATAGGGACCCAGACTTGTAGGTGTTAGTTGCCTCGACTTTGGTTTCGTCTCCGCCCCATCGTACGTCCCCTGCTGTGTTTCATCCTGCTCTCCCCCTGTCTCTGCTCCCGGCTTCCAAACATCTAAGGGTTTCAGAATTGGGGCTGGGTTTTCTTTGTGGTGAGACTGGGGCAGCTTCGGGGACTGCCCCTTCTGGATCGGCGGCAAAGGCATTCAAGCCTGTTCCTCCTGCCAGGGCTTTTGGGTTGTGTCAGCGGGCCTCCTTTATCCCTTTTTTCCTTTATCTTTGGTTAGGTAGCTCCGGGAAGCCGAAGGGGCTCTCCATAGAAAACCAGCGTTGAATGTATTGTAACGCCATTTTCTGGGTGAGACTCCGGCATCTCTCCTACCCACCAGTCGGTGGTTTTTCGCATTTTTGCCTCTGAACTGTGGTTGGGTAGTCGGCACGGAAGGTCTGGGGCCCCTCTTTTCCCTCCCGTGGAAGAGGGAGCTGCGCAGACAGTGGCACAGCAGCTGTGGTGATGTTATGCTTGTTTGGTTGTTTTCTGATCAGGAAGTTCTGCTTGCTCATTTGGCTTTCGGTTTGCAATTTTTAACCAGCTGTAGTTTGTTTTGGGATTCCTACCTTTCTGCATGCCTGACCTGGTAGATGGCAGATATAGACTGCTTTCAACTACACGGGGGTGTCTATAGGCCATTGCTCCTCGTGCCTTTCTGAGTGGGCCAGGTTCTGGTCCTCGGTAGGCATAGAACACCTTCGATTGACCGTTGCCACGGTCTAATATATACACATCAGCCCTGTATAGCTCCGGGGAGCCTCAGGGTCTCACCCAGAAAATGGTGTTTCATTACATTCAATGCTGTTTTTTTTTTTTTTAAGAAGTTCACCTTTGTCTGGCAAGATTTCTAATGCTTGCTAAAAGAGTATTGAACAGCTATGAACTTTTCTCTGATGGTGCCTATGGCTCCTCTACTCCTCACTTGTTCTATTCTGCGTTTCCTGTATTTTTCACTCTGGTAAGTTGTTATTCTACTGTGCAGATTTGGAACCTGTCCTTCCAGTATCTTCCATGTATATATTGTTTGATCTCATCTTTCAAGAGAGTGTATTTTGAAAGCTTTGAGATGATTCCCAATAATTTAGGGATCATAGTAATAATAATAATAATAATAATAATAATAATAATAACAATTTAGTAATGGAAATGTCTTCTCACAGACATAATAACACAGGATAAAATCCCACACTTGTTTATATGTGAAATTTATGTAAGGAATTTACACCATGTCTTTCACACTTCTGAGTGCTTTATGAAGGTCTGAGTGTGTGATTAACATGATAGACTTACATCTCAATGTCTAATCTCTTTAAGACTACTCAATAGCTCGGTCGATAGAGTTCCTGCCACGCATAATCACTTTAAGACTACTCAATAGCTCGGTCGATAGAGTTCCTGCCTCACATGCGTGGGGTCCACGGTTGCAGTTTCCCAGAGCCCAGGTGAATGGATTGATATTGAAATAAATCAATACAGTATAAATATATTAACGGCAACTCCCACTATACATCTGTTCCGGGCAACCTATTCGGTTATTTGATGTTACTTAAAGATAAATTGACAATCTCTGGAACTGATTGCAGAAAAGGCTGTATATTCAAGTTCATTTGATAAACATGAATACTTTTGCTCTGATGATACTATTCTAATTTAAAAATTGGTTCACAGGTGAAGTTAATAGTATGGAGTTTGGAAGAAGATCGAACTGTGGTGGAAGTGGAATGTGGTGGTGGCCACCGGTCGTGGGACCTTCAAGTTTCTGAGACAGAAAATAGGCTGATTTGCCTGTTTTTGAAAGATGGTCGACCATATACTTTTCAGACGACACTTAAGGATAAACTTCTTCCTTTGATCAAGGTTGGTGTAACGTACAGTTATGTTACGTTGTTGAGTAGATTAGATACACAGTGTTTAGTTAGTTTCATATTTATTTAGTACGCCTGGATACAGCAGTGTTGTAGACGTTAAGACAGAGCTTGGAACAGAGCAGAGACAGAGCAGAGAGTGTGGCCGGAGTCGCGGAGCTCTATGTGGGAGAGCGTTGTAGCTGGATGTGGTTGGGCATGTCGTTTCCTTTCAACTAATGCCTCAGCTCGCCTAGCAATAAACAGATATCTGGGAGTTAGGCAATTGTTGTGGGGTTGCATCCTGGAAAGGGTCAGTAGTTCGACCTTGGGAGAGGGGGTGACCTCAATACAAGACTAAAGTATACAGTATACAGTGTATAATGACTGAACCACACACCAGGAGATGAGTAGATGACGACGTTTCAGTCCGTCCTGAACCATTATCAAGTTGATTGTGACTTTCCAGGATGGACCGAAACATCGTCCTCTCCTCATCTCCTGGTGTATGGTTTAGTCATCATATCCTCAGCCACATTATTGTAACTCATCGTCTGCATACAGTATATACACAGACTTCCTGTTCCCAGCAAAACAAATTATAATTATACTATACCGAAGGAGTAACTAAGTGCTCTACTCAGAAAGGTGTTTTTCATAGACACATTTCTTATGTCTTTAAAGAATACCACTTCATATTGCAGTTGACTGTTATACGGTGTTAGTAAAATCAGTAAATTAATCTTACTAACCCTTGTACTAATGGTTTCTTTTTTTTCCAGAGTCCAGTGAACACACATGAAACTATGTGCCTGCAGATACTTTTCCAGCGTGGTCTAGAGACAGTGTTTGCTACAGGTGGGGAAGACACAACGCTGCGGCTGCATTCCATTTTGGGCTTTGAAAAGCGTAAAACTTTGGGTGTTATTCGCAGCCACATATCCAACATCAGGGCAATGTGCGTGATTGAGGGGAGAGAAAGAGTGACGACCGTGCAGGAGGAAGACCAGCCGGTGTGGCTGGTGTCTGCTGGGGGACGTGCACAGGTGAAAGTCTGGAGGGCTTCTTATGGTGAGTTTCCAGGTCTAATCATAAGTCATCCAAATTATTGCAGCTCAAAAAGTACAATTATAAAATACTCAAATAATCACTGATCAAATCACAATAAAATAAGAAGGTTGATGAATATAAAAATATATCATTGAGTGTAATGAAATTATCTTTTCCGTGGGGAGCCCCGTCGGCTCCCTGAAGCTATCAAACTGACATGTGCCATATTTGTTTGGTGCCATCAGTCCCTGGAGTTCTATGCCTACCGGGGGCCATGAGCCCGACCTGGCCCCCTCAGAGAGGTGCAGGGAGCAATGGCCATATGAGCACTCTACATTAAGTTTTTCATGTCTGCCATCAACCAAGGAAGGTACCAAGAAACGTAGGCAAACCAATACAAACCTAACTGATTAAAATTGCAACCTACGTCTGAACAGAGCCAAAGAACGCCCCCCAAAAAAATAAGGAAACATACAATCGTCATCCAACTAGCGCGCCCGTTTGTTAGCACCCCCCCCCCTTCCCTGAAAGAGGGGGGGGAGGCTGCTCAGGCGAGCCACACCACCCTCAGTTCACTGACTGATGTGCCAGTGCCCTGACGTCCCCCACTGGCCTCATATTATTGCCTGGCTTTGGCATTTGTGACTTTGCTAGTGGTATTGTGTGGTAGTGATGGCCAGGTGTTCTTTAAGTATACTGGACTACATGTGCCTTGGGCTATCTTCTTTGTCATTTGGGATGCTATGAATCCTATGTCGTTTGGGATGTCGCGGCCTGTTGTCTCATCTTCTGTCAGGGTTCCCTGACCCCCTCCCTCCCTCCCCTCCAGTCGGCGGTTTTCATCATTTAACGAACTGGGGGTGGTGCGGCCGGCTCTCCTGAGCGGGCTGTGTCCCCCCCCCCCTCTCTCGGGAGAGGGGGGGCACTAGCGACCGGGCTGCTAGTTGATGACGATTGCTTGTTTCCTTTTTTGGGGGCAGGGAGTTCTTTGGCTCTGTTCGGACATAGGTAGCAATTTTAACCAGTTAGAGGTTTACTGATTAACCTGGCTAGAGGTTTGTATTGGTTTACCTTCCTTTCTGGGTACCTTTCCTGGTCGATGGCAGACGTGACAAACTAAATATAGTGCTCATACGGTCATTGCTCCCTGTGTCTCTGCTCTCTGAGGGGGCCAGGTTCTCGCTCATGGCCCCCTGTAGGGATAGAACTCCAGGAACTGATGGCACCAAACTAATATGGCAAATGTCAGGTTTGATAGCTTCAGGGGAACCTCCGGAGCTCACCCAAAAAATGGCATTTCATTATATTCAATACTAGTTTTATGGGCGACACCTCTATAGTTGCCCTAAGCTTAGCACTGGTACATTTGCTGTATTCTTGGGTATGATATGTTTCCAAACCATTTGCTAACCCCTGAGAATAAGGACCATTTCAAATCAATCTTGTTCCATCTAAGGGATGGGGAGAGTACTTAGGAATCACTTCCAAAATGAACCGCTCGCAAAAGAATAAATGAAATCCTAAATTACTCGGCTCCTCTCTAAATGATATTTGGCAACACACAAGTCACCAAACAAAACTCTGAACTTCTCACCAAACACACATCGAAACTACGACGTTGATACAACGTTCGAACAAGTTTTAACACCTCCTAACCAGTTATAGCAACCAATATAGCAAGTTGTAACAACGTTCTAATACGTCATAAATACGTTAAGCCAAGATGATGTAACAACTTTATTACAAGTTGTAACAAGTGGAAAATAGAGACAGTTTTGGTTTGTGTTTCCAGGGAATGTTATTAGGTACACAAGCACTTCCCTTCTCTACCTCCAGACAGAGAAGTGTCTGGAGTTTCCCCACTCATCATGTTCCCTTGGTGGGAACAACATGGGTGGGAAAAGTTCCATTTTGCTGGTGGGTAGCAAGTTATCATAGTAACTTGACATACCAAGAATGTCCCTAACATGCCAGTGCTAAGTTGGTGAAAGTTACTGAGGTGGCTGTTACACGAATAATATATTATGAAAAATATTAACGACAAAAATTCTGTTTAAGGAAAGCCAGAAGTTTCAAGTGATATTAAAAAGGAAGTTCAAGTTGGGTATAATATCGACCAAGTACAGACCACAAGTGTCATATGCCAGGAAGTTGCATCTCACATGTTACGAACTGGTTCTCACAAAACCTGGAAGAGTCAAGAATTAACCTTTGATCCTGAGACGCGCTATATGGATGCGACTGCATTTTGGATCACCAAGACTCGAGCTTTATTAGCATTGGCATCTTCTGATGGGGTTTTAAGGTAATTAGGGTATATTACTGTACTGTATTTATAAATTCTGTATCATTGGTGTATGTTCATTTTCAGGGAGACCTCCCTCATTGGCTCCCTGTAACTAATGACCTGGCTAGCTCCACACACACACACACACACACACACACACACACACACACACACACACACACACACACACACACACACACGCACGCACGCACGCACGCACGCACGCGTACGTACGTACGTACGTACGTCACACCAGGCCCTTGTGAGTTATAAACAGTGTAGGCGAGACCAGAGGCCAACACCTGGTCCACCCTAAGAGGTGCAAGGAACATTGGGATGGTAGATCACCCTAACCAAGAGAGTAAGCCGCCAGAAAGGTAGAGCGGAACATAATAGACAACAGCAAAGTAAATATGGACAACTCTGATAACTGGACATTGATGATACCACCCATAGTCAAGCATACGACCTCAGCCTTATGGGAGTGTTCTCACTCTGTGTAGCGGTACTTTCATTTTCTACTCTTGTTATTGTTTATACTATCATAATCTTCTTCCATGAACCTAGGTAGGATAAGAGGAAATACAAGTTTGGTGTTACAGGAGAAGTTCACTAGGTATAGGGTCTGTGGAAGACTCCAGAAGCTGAGAGCATTTACCCATCCTAGCTGATGATGTTACCACGAATGTGCCCCATAACACTAGAGGAGATAACCAATCAGCTGGCAGCCCGAGCAAGATGTCACGTGAGGAGGAGCTGTGATTGGCCCAAGGAAGTCACTCGTTGAGGGCTGATGAATGCACACCTACCGACCTGAGCTCAGAAACTGTTAGTATTTCGTATCTAATTAGATGAAGTGTAAAAAGGCCCAACTGTTAAAGAACTGAAGTGGTGGCTATTGGCATGTATTGGGGCCCAGGAGTAAAGTTTGAGAAGCAGATCATTTAAACAAGCATCACAAGTTGGGAGATTAGGCTATTTTGAGAACTAGATATCATTATGGGACATGTTTTAAAATGTGCACCAACGTAAATATTGCGACAGCCAGAAAAATGATAGGATGGATTACGAGAACTTTCAAATCCAGGGATCCCATCACAATGGTTGTACTCTTCAAGTCACTTGTGTTGTCCCGTCTTGAGTACTGTTCAGTACTCACTTTCCCCTTCAGAGCAGAAGAGATTGCTGAAATAGAGGGAATACAGAGAACATATTCGGCACGCATAGACGCAATAAAGCACCTAAATTATTGGGATCGTCTCAAAGCCCTCCAAATGTACTCACTAGAAAGAAGACGAGAGAGATATCAAATAATATACACCTGGAAGATACTGGAGGGCCAAGTACCAAACCTACACAGTAAAATAACAACGTACTGGAGTGAACGATATGGAAGAAAATGCAGAATAGAACCAGTGAAGAGTAGAGGTGCCATAGGTACAATCAGAGAACACTGTATAAACATCAGAGGTCCGCGGTTGTTCAACGTCCTACCAGCAAGCGTAAGAAATATTGCCGGAACAACCGTGGACATCTTCAAGAGGAAACTAGATTTATTCCTCCAAGGAGTGCCGGACCAACCGGGCTGTGGTGGGTATGTGGGCCTGCGGGCCGCTCCAAGCAACAGCCTAGTGGACCAAGCTCTCACAAGTCAAGCCTGGCCTCGGGCCGGGCTTGGGGAGTAGAACTACTCCCAGAACCCCATCAACCAGGTAACGTCTTCCCATTTTCTGCAATGCCCCATGTGGCATCACGGCACTGTCACCCACGCGGTAGGTGGGTGGGTGGGTGGCGGTGCCCACCCCCCTATGACTTATGCACACTCCCTACCTCCCACCAACACCTCCCTGACTCCCACACACTCCTTGACTCCCACACACTCCCTGACCACCATCCACACCCTGACCTTTGCTCACTCCCTGACCTGGTTGATACCTGGTTGATGGGGTTCTGGGAGTTCTTGTACTCCCCAAGCCCGGCCCGAGGCCAGGCTTGACTTGTGAGAGTTTGGTCCACCAGGCTGTTGCTTGGAGCGGCCCGCAGGCCCACATACCCACCACAGCCCGGCTGGTCCGGTACTCCTTGGAGGAATAAATCTAGTTTCCTCTTGAAAATGTCCACGGTTGTTCCGGCAATATTTCTTATGCTTGCTGGGAGGACGTTGAACAACCGCGGACCTCTGATGTTTATACAGTGTTCTCTGATTGTGCCTATGGCACCTCTGCTCTTCACTGGTTCTATTCTACATTTTCTTCCATATCGTTTACTCCAGTACGTTGTTATTTTACTGTGTAGATTTGGTACTTGGCCCTCCAGTATCTTCCAGGTGTATATTATTTGATATCTCTCTCGTCTTCTTTCTAGTGAGTACATTTGGAGGGCTTTGAGACGATCCCAATAATTTAGGTGCTTTATTGCGTCTATGCGTGCCGTATATGTTCTCTGTATTCCCTCTATTTCAGCAATCTCTCCTGCTCTGAAGGGGGAAGTGAGTACTGAACAGTACTCCAGACGGGACAACACTCCTTGACCCCCCACACACTCCCTGACCCCCCCACACACTCCCTGACCCCCACTCACTCCCTGACCCCCACTCCCTGACCCTCACTCACTCCCTGACCCCCACTCACTCCCTGACCCCCCACTCACTCCCTGACCCCCCCACTCACTCACTGACCCCCACTCACTCCCTGACCCCCCACTCACTCCCTGACCCCCCACTCACTCACTGACCCCCACTCACTCCCTGACCCCCCACTCACTCTGACCCCCCACTCACTCCCTGACCCCCCACTCACTCCCTGACCCCCACTCCCTCCCTGACCCCCCACTCACTCCCTGACCCCCCACTCACTCCCTGACCCCCCACTCACTCCCTGACCCCCACTCACTCCCTGACCCCCACTCACTCCCTGACCCCCACTCACTCCCTGACCCCCCACTCACTCCCTGACCCCCCACTCACTCCCTGACCCCCCACTCACTCCCTGACCCCCCACTCACTCCCTGACCCCCCACTCACTCCCTGACCCCCCCCTGACTCCCCACTCACTCCCTGACCCCCACTCACTCCCTGACTCCCCACTCACTCCCTGACCCCCCACTCACTCCCTGACCCCCACCCATTTCATAACCCCAACTCAAATGAAAAGCTGCTTGATGCTGCCAGGTGGGGAAAAAATCCCCAAATTATAGCAAGAGACTAGTCATCAGCTTGTACACATAGTTTTTAAGAAATTTGTATTTGTTATAATATTAGATAATATATATTTAGTTTTTACTGTAATTGTTTTAACATAATTCGTGGTTATTCTATACAATACACATCATAGGCATCTCCACATGCCCCTCATCCCCCAGATGGTCCCTTCCCACTCTCCCGACACCCCTGACCCCTGAAACAACTCACCCCAACACCTCCCGTACCCCGCGCCTCAAGCCACTGCTCTACAGCATTAATATGGTATGGCCCCGAAGCCTTTCTGCAAATATGCAGCAAAATCTCCAGTTTTCCAAATTTCTCTTCGGATGTGGTGAAGTTTGGCAGGAAAGCTATCCGGACGTGATTTTTTATTTTTTAAAACTTATTCCAGCCTGCAATCTCCAGCAAAATTTTGGCTGGACAGTGGTTATTAAAATTTCAATCTGGATTGAAAATTACCCTCCTCTGGAGGCCAGCCTCTCAGCTGTAGGGAAGTCACTAGTAGACTCATGCAGGTCACGGCAAACAGTTTCTGCAAGTCCACACTACAGGTGAGTATAAACCACACTCCCTTAAAGCAAATACTGTACTAAATAAACGTTGGAACAATACACAAGCAAATGAGTACCAGTGGAACAAAAGTACATTGGCAGTCCCTGTGACACAGTGGTTAGACACTCGGCCAGTGTTTCGTGAAGGATTTGGCCTGGATTCATATCTTGGTTGATTGACTGGGTGCCAATCCTTAACTGTAGTCTCTGTTCACCCAGCAGTGAATGAGGACCTGGTTGTTAAACGATTTGGCGGGTCATATACCAGGGAAAATTATGATTAAAAACCTGCCAGAAACACTATGCGTGCTAGTGCCTTTACAAGAATGTAAGAACTCATATAAATAATATATAAATAACAATAAAAGAAGTCAAAAGGATGGCCAGCAATTATCTGGAGAATAATCTGAGACCTGACGGGTTTGAAGTGACTGTAGAAGCAGTTACATCCTTGGCTGCACCAGGTGATTGACTGGCGGAGCCGGTAACTCCAGTGCTGGCATCTGGTGGTGAGCAGCTGCTACCAGTAAGTGAACTAAACCACCGAACTACTGGATGAGTCATTATCTGATTCGTTTACATTTGCTTTGTTGTTTTGTTTTGCTTCTCTCCACTTTTGTGGTAGTTGTTCCTTGATGAGGATGACCACAGATCCTCTGCTTTCTGTGCCTTTGAAGAGGGCCAGGTTTCAGCCTCAAGTCCCTGCTGTTTGCAGGCGATGAGTCACAATAACATGGCTGAAGCATGATGACCACACCACACACTAGAAGTTGAAGGGACGACGACGTTTCGGTCCGTCCTGGACCATTCTCAAGTCGATTGTCATCAATCGACTTGAGATTGGTCCAGGACGGACCGAAACGTCGTCGTCCCTTCAACTTCTAGTGTGTGGTCTGGTCAACTCCCTGCTGTTTGTTTTTATACTTCCAAGGGCCTGGTGTGACTCGATATGTATGGAGCTGACCAGAGTGGCTAGCTACAGGAACACCACTCATTAGTCCCTCCACAATACCTAATTTTGTGGGATTTTTTCCACTCAAAATTTTTTTTATATATTATTCACCAATATGTGGTAACAGTTAATTTTGAGCTTTTGAGTTACCTTGGAGTTTTTCCGGGGCTTAGCGTCCCCGCGGCCCGGTCATCGACCAGGCCTCCTCGTTACTGGACTGGTCAACCAGGCTGTTTGATGCGGCTGCTCGCAGCCTGATGTATGAATTACAGCCTGGTTGATCAGGTATCCTTTGGAGTTGGATTTACTTCACTAATTTTAGTTCTTGTTTCATCAACTTACCTTTAATGCTATTAAGAAAAGTTGATGAAATCTAGAAGACAGATCTTATATTCTTAAACTAACATGACACATTGATTTCTTATCTTCACACTTACACCTTGTCTCCTATTTCATTCCCTCTTGCTAAAGTGTATTACCCTGGTGGTGAAATTGTGCACTCACTCTAGCTTATCCATTCAACCGTAATTTACACTGTAAATTTTGCCTCGTGTGCATTGCTGTACTATACAGTTTGAGGTGACTAATAAATACTAATTATACTTTTTGTTAGAATATTTCAGTTTAATACTGAAACAGAAAGGTTGGAGATGCTGTGCTGTGAAGAGCTGGATCATTGTCTTTTGAAGGTCACACGACTACAAGTGCCAGATACAACCATCGTTGTGTCAACAACTACTGGAGGCCGTGTGCTCTTCTTCGACCTTCAGGTTGGATATATTATTGTCTGATGCACTTATACTAAAATGTAAAAAACATAGGCCATTGTGGCTTACATTATTGAAATAATGCGCCGGCACTTGTATGTCTCGTCTTCTTTAGCAATAGAAGACCCACCGTGTAATAAGCAGAACTACTCGAGGCAAGTCTGCTCTGAGTGTTATGTGCGCTAAATTGACCAAACAAACATTGGTGATATAATTTGTAGTAATTTAAATAAAATATTTGCAAGTTGCATAGACATTTGCAACTTCAGTTTCTAGTAAATTGCAACTGAAGCTGCTGGAATTTATTGCAGCTTTGCGGTTGCTAGAAAGTTGCAACTGCAGTAATGCTAAATTTGTTAATTGTTAAAAATAAGATCATTGCTTGTTGTGCTCTAAGTGAAAGTGATGTAATAATGCAGAGGGAAAAATGTAGCCAGTCAAGATAGTTACAAAAAGTTTTCATAGATAATCTTAAGAAATTAATAGATGCATGGATTGATTGATTGTGATAATGATGTCTCGACAACATAAAGTCTGACAGATACTGAGATTATTTATATGGTGACAACAAATTCTGCACAGTAGTTTGTAGGACTCGGAGGGGTCAACAGAGGATGACAAAACTCCTAAAGGAAGCATGGAGGGGATTAGACTATAAGCCGACTTTGAAGCACTTACTATAAGACCTGATTTTAGCACCTCTTTACACACTAACCTGGTGCTGCGCCCTTTGGCAAATCCTGAGACTGTTTATTTTGCTGTGTTGGGTTTTATGGTCTGTTTGCCTCTTCATTAGAGCATTTGCTAATCTCCTTTTTTCTCGTGTAGTTTCTGGGGCTCTGTATTTGCAGCTCATGAGTAAGTTGGGCTCCTGGTGAGAACACTAGGTGACCTGGGCCGGCATTAAGTGGCATTTGGAAAAATCACGGTTAAGATCGTTATCCTGTACTCCCCTAATACAGGTGTAGTAATGCCCTTTTACTATGTTTACCTCGCAGTTACTATATTGCTAAGTGCCATTCCTTGTTTTGTTGTCTCTCCTTTCTGGGGAGTTTTTCTTTATTTTGGAAAAGTCTCTGATACCTAGGTTCCTTTTGCCTCATAGAGAACACATTCCCATGTGACCAGTTTAGTCTTTAATCTCAAAACTGTTCTTGGAGTGTTCGAACCCAGTTATCTTTCCTGTATTTTGATTGGACCACAGTGCTGGGTTCAGTATTTCTTATCCAGTACCTAAAGGCTTCTTTTCATTGCTAATATGAGGTGGTCTGGTATCCTGTAACATTATATTGCTCTGTGTCAGAATTTTGTTTTGCTCCTTCAGTATTATGTCCTTCACTTTTATATTTTTGCAAACATCTCATGCGCATTACTATAGCTTCATATTGGGCTGCTTGAGCCCACCTGCTGCTGCTTACTTTCAGTGTTGATCTGTCTACTTTTTTATTTCTTTAGCTTTAAAGGACATTTCTATGGGGGAGCCTTATCGGCTCCCTGGAGCTACTGGACTGATATTAGCTAATATTAGTACGGGGCTTCAGTCATATGGAGTTGTAAAGCCTACCGGGGACCTCTAGCCAGAACATGGTCCTCTCAGAGAGCCGGGGAGCAATGGCCAAAGGAGCGGTGTTCCTGTTTCCTCTGAGGACATTGTACTTTTGCATGGTGGCTATCGGACCACGTCTTATACTGTATTTTGGTGGCCCTCTGCTAAGCCCCAGTGATTGTACATGTTGCAGGAATTTTAGTGTTTTGATCTTTCCCTTCTTAGCTTTGGGTCTAACCAGTTAGCAGCACCTTGCCCAGGCTTCCTGTAGCAGTCAGGCTACGAGCCCTGGGAAAACCCTGTCAGGGCTTGGTGGACCTATGGATGCATTTTCCGAGTTCCAGCTCGCCTCGTGCGAGTTTGAAGATTGCTGTGTGCCCTTGTCTCAGGGTGGCAGTGACTTTTGCCTGTCCTACTTCATGTTGGGTCAATGACACCTTTGACCTCGAAGTCTAATGAGTCTTGTTCTCTGCTTGTTCTCCAATTTACGCATTCTGATGACATTGATATTTGGGTATGTGTGGCATCCGCATTGCATGCTAGGTTTAGGTTGCTGCAACATGCTAGGTTTAGGTTGCTGCAACATGCTAGGTTGGTTGCCCCACCCGGATGCTCCGAGGCTGCCCTGTTTTGGTTATAGGGACCTGGACTTGGGGGTGTTAGTCCCTTCGACTTTGATTCTGTCCGCACTCCCTTGTCTTTGCCCTGTTGTTCATGGCTCCCGGCTCCTAAACATTTGAGGGTTTCGGAGTCGTGGCGGGGTTTAGTTGGTAATGAGACTCGGGCTGCTTAGGGGGCTGCCCCATCTGGGTTGGGGAAGGAGGCATTCGTGCTTGCTCCTCCTGCTGAGGCTTCTGGGTTCTGCCAGCTGACCCCCTTCTTTGCTGCCTTTTCCCTGGACTCTGCCTTTTCTTCAGGGGTTGAGGGTATGGAGGACTGCTCTGCCCCGGGTCCTGACTTAGGGGATCCCGGAGCTGGGAGAGGAGTTGACCTGGGGAGCTTGGGTTCCCTTTGACCCCACTTGGGTATTAGTGCCCTCTTTGCAGGGCCTGTTGTTACAAGGGGAGAGGTTTTCTTACCCCCTTCCCTGTATGAGTATGATTTGGGGTTGGCTCCTTCCCGGGTTTGGTTCCAGGTGCCCTTTGATCCCTCAGCTCCTCCCTTCCAGAGGTTTTCTGCTTCTCAGATCTCACCTAAGGAGGTTTGGGAGGCTCTTGCTGCGTATCTCCTGTGAGGCCCTGATTCTGCCTCTGTCATGGATCCATCCTCATTTGAGTTCGGTTCGTCTCCTTGCGTGGACATCCCTTCCTCCGCTTTTGTGATCATTGTACAGTGGAACCTCTATTAACGAGTGGCTCTATTA
This sequence comes from Procambarus clarkii, assembly GCF_040958095.1. Classification (NCBI taxonomy): domain Eukaryota; kingdom Metazoa; phylum Arthropoda; class Malacostraca; order Decapoda; family Cambaridae; genus Procambarus; species Procambarus clarkii. The sequence goes on from NC_091207.1 coordinate 10,616,008, forward strand.
ACGAGTTTTTCCAGTAACGAGCAAGCCACTCGCAGCAAATTTGTCTCTATTGACGAGCTCGCCTCTATTAACGAGTGAAACCACATGGCGCTTCCGAGCGTCTCGCGGGTTCTCGCAAATTCTCGGACGCCTCCGACACCAGTGTTGTTGTTGTATCTCACACGACAAGCATCCCTCTGGATTTATTTGAGCTTTTCTTTGGGTTTTTAGTGGTTTTGCGACTACAATTTGTAACACACGATGTCTCCAAAGAAGCTGCTTGCTAAAGATAGTGTTGTCAAGAGGAAGAAAGACACAATTACTGTGGATTTAAAGAAGGAAATTATAGCAAAGCATGAGTGTGGTGTCTGTGTGATTGATCTCACAAGGAAGTATGGCAGGTCCTCATCAACAATTTACACCATTAGTAAGGGAATGAGGAGGTAAGGGAGGATGCTGCCTCTTCCACTGAGATCAGGGAAGTGTTTGGAATGTTTGAAAAGGTGAACGCATTCTTGGAAAAGCTGCCCTGATAAAGCAGTGACAACCCGGTGTGTGAAAATGTTTAATTAATTTATCACTTTGTGATAACACTTTATGAAAGTGTTATCACTTTCGCAGGTATATGTCGCTTGAACGTAACACTCTTTTTTTTTCTCTTGAATGCACCCAAACACCGCGCTCAAGCGTCATTTGAGCAAATATTTCTATAAAATCCAATTCTTATCCGATCGACTTTGGGATTGTATACATGTTTGCCATGAAATTTCCGTTTTCTTTAATAATCACATTGCCTATTTGAGAAAACGGCATTGTATTGTATCTTCGTGGTAAGACTATTATATTGTTGACACAACGAGTGTAATCAACGTAGTTTTTTATTTGGTGCTGGTCTAACGCATCCTTGAGTGACATTTGAAATGAAATTTGGGTGAAATTCCCAAGAAGAGAGAGTCCGCCTGACTCAGAGGTGGAATCTCCTTCCACACCATAACCCCTCTCCTCCTTCCCACCTCTCCATCGTCTCCCTCAAGCCAGCAACTACTCTTCATAAGGTAAAGTAAATATTAAAACACTACAACAAAACATTTATATTTACATGTGCAGTATTATATTTACATAAAAAAAGTCATACAAGTATGGATGTTTTTGGGAGTGGAACGGATTAAATTTATTTCCTTTATTTTAAATGGGGAAACTTGTTTCCAAAGACGAGTTTTCCAGGTAACGAGCTCGGTGCCAGAACGGATTAAACTCGTTAATGGAGGTTCCACTGTATTTGGCTTCTGGGGGCCTTGTATCAGCTGCAGCGTTGCAGGCTTACTCTTCGGGTTTTTCAAAGTTCAGTGCTGTGGAGCCTACCCAAGCCCTCGCTTGATGTACACTGATGGGCCGTCTCTTGGCTGGGGTTTTGTGACCAGTGCTCACCACGCTGGACAGGGTTGGTGGGGTCCGTCCTTCCATCAGGCTCACAGCACAGTGCACAAGTTTGCAGTGGTGTGGCTGTCGCTTCGGAGGGTTCATGTCGCTCACGATTCGATGATCCGGCTCCATATGGACTGAGCCCTGGTGGTTCATTGCCTGAACCGAGGGGGTTCGATGCAGTCCTTTGTCTCTGTGGGGCTATCTTATCTTGAGGTTATCTTGAGATGATTTCGGGGCTTAGAGTCCCTACGGCCCGGTCCTCGACCAGGGCCTCTTTTTTGTTACACATCCCCAGGAAGCAGCCTGTAGCAGCTGTCTAACTCCCAGGTACCTATTTACTGCTAGGAGGCATCAGGGTGAAAGAAACATTTTGCCCATTTGTCTACCTTTACCGGGGATTGAACCTAGAACCTCAGGACTATGAATCCGAAGCGCTGTCCACCCAGCTGTCAGGCTGGTTGCGACTCGTCTGCTGAGTTCTCAGGGTTTTGCTCTCCTGGCGGCTCACGTCTGGGGGGTGTCCAACGTCCTGGCGGATGGCCTGTCCCTGTTCGTTCCCCTGTCCACGGAATGGACGGTCGATGCCGACTCATTCAGTTGACTCTGCCAGACATTCGGGTGTCCGGAGGTGAACCTCTTCGCGTCGGCGTAGTCGAGGCATCTTCCGATATATGTGGCTCCCTTCCCCCTGACGGCGAGGCCGTCGGGATCAGCGCCTTTTGGCTGGACTGGTCGAGGTGGGGGTTCCTGTACCTCTTTTCCCAGGTTCAGCTGTTGCTCCAGGTCCTGGCTCGCTTTGAGACTTACCAAGGGTGGGTAGTCCTCTTGGCCCCGTGGTGGCGGAGCCGCTTCAGCTTGCTTTCGGTATAGATGTTACTTCTGCTCCATTTTGCAAGCTGTCTCGTGCGTTGTTTTACCTCCCACCTGTTCATGCGCCGCCTGAGCCATCCTGGTCTTTGGACTGTGTGCTCTCCTATCTCTCTTCTCCTCGAATTGTTGTGGCCCCTTTGGTTCAGGATTGTTTTTTGAAGGCTCTTTTTTTCCTGTTGGCATTGGCCTCTGGGGGGTTGAGTCGGGGAGCTTCATGCTCTCCTCCAGTGCATGGGTTTCTGCTTTTTCGGTTGTGGAGATAGGTTTGTTTGTCTGTAGCTGTCTCGTTCTTTTCTGGAGAAGATTGAGACTGCTGCTTTCCAGAGAGGTCCTTGGGTTGTTGATGTTTGGTTGGTCAGGCCGGGGGTGCATCATGTGTTGTGTCCGGTTGCAGCCCTCCGCCGTTATTTGCGCACCATGGCTTCTGTGTCCGGGGATGCAGTTTGGGTTGATCCGGTTTTTCTTCTTCCCTGTTCGCGGGTGCACGTCTTTCAGGTTGTCCGCAGGATTATTAAGTCTAGACAGCCTGCGGTCTATTCCCTTGCCCATGATGTTCGTAAGCGACCGCCTCCCGGGTAAGTCCCCTTCTTTATTTTTTGTTTTGTGATGAAGTAGCTCCGGGAAGCCGTAGGGGTTTTTCCCCAGAAAACCAGTGTTGAATGTAATCAAAGGCCTTTTTCTGGGTGAGTCCCGGAGGCTCTCCAGCAACTCTCCCTCCCTCCGGTCGGTGGTTTTTGCATTTTTAATATCCAGCATCAGGACTGGGGGTGTGGATCGCCAGCGTGGGGGTTTAGGGCACCCCCTTTCCCCTCCTGGGGAAGGGGTGAGCTTTTAACATGCGGCGCAGATCGTATAATGTCATGTTTGTTTGCTAGTTTTCATTTGGGGAGTTCTGTTCACTCGTTTGTCTATTTTTGTCGTTTTCAACCAGAATTGGGGTTTTAGGGCGCTTACCTTTCTGGGTGCCTGTCCTGGTCGATAGCAGATATAGAATGCTCCAAAATCACTTGTGCATTTCTGTAGGCCACTGCTCCTCGTGCCTCTCTGAGGGGGGCCAGGTTCTGGCTCATGGGCTCCGGTAGGCCTAGAACTCCACTCACATCGACTGGTGCCAAAGTTAGGAATAATCATATCAGCCTGGATAGCAACGGGGAGCCTCCAGGACTCGCCCAGAAAATGGTGTTTCATTACATTCAACCGTGGTTTTCTGGGGGTAGCCCCTACGGCTCTCCAGAGCTATCCATGGCTGATATGGATACCCTAACTATTTTGCATCAGTCGATGTGGGTGGAGTTCTAGGCCTACTGGGGACCACGAGCCAGAACCTGGCCCCCTCACAGAGGCAAGGGGAGCAATGGCCTATAGAAATGCACATGTGATTTGGAGCATTTTTTATCTGCCATCGACCGGGACAGGCACCCAGAAAGGTAAGCACCACAAAACAAACCCCTATTCTGGTTAACAATGAAAATCGACAAACGAGTGGACAGAATTCCCAAAAGAAAAACGAGCAAACAAGCATGATGTTAAATGAGCCGCGCCGCATGTCTGCGTAGCTTCCCTCTCCCTGGGAGGGGAAGGGGTAGCCCCAGATCCTCGGCTGATGGGATAGTGCATGGTCGTGTGGCTCCAGCTCGTCTTGTCTCAGTGCTGTGACTTGTTTCCAGTGCTGCTCTTACAGTGGTCGTGTGAGCTGGGAGTAGTATTCTCCGGTACTCGGCCTGCATGTGCTCAGGGTCACCTTCCCTGAGTGCCCTGTAAGTACCGCCCTTGGGGCTTGGGGTTGCCTTCCACAAGTCTCTTTGGGTCTACCTCTGTTGGCCTTTCGCTGCTTGGCGTTTGGCCGCCCCGAGTGTTTGGGGGTTTTTCTCCCTTGTTTACCTTGGGGTTAGTGGTAGTTATAGCACTGGTGAGGCACAGGGTACTGTGTAGCTAGATTTCACCTATAACAGCGGCCGGCTCTGTTCCCACTGGGTACGTTATCCACTTGCGTGGTTTTTCTTTTAATTTTGTTTTTGCCTGGTGGGAAGGTCTGACTTGTGTTTTCCTCCCTCTTAAATTAGGGTGGTTTGTATGGTGGCACCCCCTGCTTAGCCCTCGTGAGTGGCACCCCCTGCTTAGCCCTCGTGAGTGGACACATCTTGTGGGTTCAGCTTTTAGCAGTTTACTTGGTAGTTTGGGGTGCCGGTTAGCAGTGCCCTGCCTGGGATAACCCTTAGCAGACTCAGTCTAGGGGCCCTGGAGAACCCAGCGGGGGGCTCTTGAGTCCGATGAGACCCTCACCCCTCACTTTGTGCGAGTTAGAGGGTTGCTCTATTCCCTTGTCTCAGGGTGACTCTCATTGTTTTTGCCTCTGTCATGCTGCCTGTTGGGTCGGTGACACATTCGACCCCATGTCCTGCGAGCTGTGTTGCTTGTTCATGACTCAATTCACCTAGTCTGCTGATGATTTACTTCGGGTGCAGGCAGCTCGCGCAGTGCAGGGTAGGTTTAGGTTGTTGCAAATGAGCTCGGGTTGTCGCTTCCCCAGACGCCCCAAGGCTGCCCCACTTTGTGTATAGGGACCTGGACTTGGGGGTGTTGGTCGCTTTGGCCTTGGTTCCGTCCGCACCCCCCTTGTTCTTCCCCTTTGGTGGTTCATTCTGTCCCCTCCCCCCTTCTTCCGGCCCCTAAGCGTCTGAGTGCTTCGGGGTTTGAGCGGGTTTTAGAGGTTTCTGAGGCTCGGGCAGTTTCAGGGGTTGCCCCGTCTGGGGTAGCTGAAAAGGCATTCGAGTCTGTTCCTCCAGCTGATGCTCCGGGGTCTGACCAGCGGGCCCCTTCTCTTCCGGTTCTTTTGGCTGCCTCGGCATTTTCTTATGAGGCCATGGCTTTGGAGGACGACTCGGCCCCGGGGCCTGGTGTAGAGGCTCCCAGGGTTGGGGAGAAGCTGACTTGGGGGGGCCTTGGGCTCCATTGGACCCCACCTGGATTTTCCATCCTTCAGAGCGGGGCTTACTGTTGCAAGGAGTGGGGTTTTCTTCCCCCCCCCCCCCCCCAACTGCATACGATTTGGACTTGGGTTCTGCTCCTCCCCGGGTTTGGTTCCGTGTCCCTGTGGATTCTTCGGTTCCGTCTTTCCGGAGGTTTTCGGCTACCCGCATCTCGCCGCCTGAGGTGCGGTCGGCCATTGCAGCTTACCTCCTGCGTGACCCAAAGTACGCCTCTCATAATGGATCCTTCTTCGTTCAGGTTTGGATCGTCGTGTCCTTACTGGGTGCGCTATGAGATTCCGGGGTCGTCCTGGTTTGCAGACTGCCCCTTGTTTTCATTGGATGCTTGGGACTCATTCTGTCGGACCCGCATGTTTGAGTGGCGTGAGGCATTGACGGTGGACCAGGTTTACCTGGGGGCGATTTTGAGCATCTTAATGAGCGTCTTTTCTCTCCTGCCCTTCTGCGGGATGTTGGTGCGGTGCAGCTCCATGTGCAGGTTTCTTCCCTGTTGGCTGCACTTGTGGCAGAGGATTTGCGCGCTCATGACTTTTTGGCTTCAGTCCTGCGTTTCTTTTCCCTCATGGATCTATCTTCGGATTGGCTTGCGGAGGATGTAGAGGCGCTTGAGGCCGTTCCTGAGTCTGGCGCCTTGGTCTCGGCTGCTCGGGCGTCATCTGCCATGTGAAGCTCTTTGTGCCGATCCTGCGGGAAGCGTTGCTGCATGTTTTCGTTGCGTGTTTCGTGTGTCGATAGGTGGTCCTTGCTTCCTCCTTGGAATCCGCTTGGGCCCTGGTTCTTAGGTTGTCTTCTCCCTTTTGTCCTCTAGTTTTTGAGGCTTCTGCAGTTGAGTGTTATATTCAGGCAGCTTCTTCCTCTTGCCGCCCTATGTCTGAGTTGTTGGTGTTCCGGGGGAACCGGGGGGTTCCTGCCCAGCGGGGTCGTACCAGGGCTCGCGGAAACCACGGGGTTTCTCTTAGGTCTTTGACCTTTGGGGTTGGTCAGTTCGAGTGGCTCATTTGCTGGATTCTCGAGGTTTGGCTAGCCGTGCGGTTCATGTCCAGGGTGTGTCCTGCATGCTGGCAGACAGCCTGTCTCGGTTCATTCCTCTGTTCGCAGATTGGCTGGTCGTTGCCGACTCATTTCGTTGGCTCTGCCAGATGTATGGACTCCTGGCCATGGACATCTTCGTGTCGGTGTGGTCTCGGCGTCTCCCATTCTATATGGTGCCCTTACCCGCCTGCGAGGCGTTCACGGTGGATGCCTTTCAGCAGGACTGGTCGAGGTGGGGGGTACCTGTTCCTCTTCTGGTCCAGCTGTTGCTTCGGGTTCTGGCTCGGTTGGAGTCTAGGAGAGTAGTCCTCGTGGTCCCTTGGTAGGACCATTGCTTGATAGGTGTCCAAACTCGGGGCATTTTCCCACGGCTCCGCCTCTTTCGGCAGGTTGGACCGGTCCTGTACGTGACTGGTTCGACCTTCTCCTCAGCTCTTTGCGTCTGGTATTTTGACGCAGGTATCACCATCTCTATGGTGATCAGGTGGCATTGTTGACGGTGTCCCACCTGCAAGCTTCGTCTCGGCGACAGTATGACGTTCCTGGTGTTTCAATTCGCCATTTTCATGCTCTTCATGGGCTGTCTTCTCTTTCACATCAGGTTGTCTTGTCCTTTCTTGGGTTTTCAGGACTGCTTTTTTGATGCTTCTTACTGTCGCCTCGTGTCGTGCGGCGCTGGCGGAGCCGCTTCGGCTTGCGTTTGGGGTCGACGTCACATCCACCCCGTTCTGTACGCTTTCTCGTGTTTTGTTTCACCTCTGGCCTACTCATGCATCACCTGAGCCGTCCTGGTCCTTGATCAGGGTGTCCTCTTATCTTTCTTCTCCTCAGTTTGTGGTAGCCCCTTCAGTTCAAGATTGTTTTTCATAGGCCATATTTTATTGGCATGGGCCTCTGCGGGTCAGGTCGGGAGGTTCCGGCTCTCTTCCGGTGCAGGCGTTTCTGCTCTTTTGGTATTGGTGATAGGTTTGTACGTTCGCAGTCTTTCTCCGTCCTTCTGGCGACGGTCGAGATGGCTGCTTTCCGGAGGGGTCCTTGGGTTATTGATGCTTGGTTGGTCGGCTGGGGGTGGGTCATGTGTTGACCGGTTGCGGCTCTTTGCTGTTACCTGCGTACCATGACTGGGGATGCGCTTTGGGTTGATCCGGTTCCCCTCGTTCCCAGTTTCAGGGCTCGGGTCTCCCAGGTTATCCGCAGAGTTTTTAAATCTACCAGCATGCAGTCTGTCCTTGTGCCCGTGCCGTTCGGACATTTGCAGCTTTCGCTGCCGTGCTGGTGACGTCTAGGCCACATTTCGGGCACGAGGATTTTAAGGTCGCACAAGTTCCTGACCGCCCGTTCTTTGTGCGTGTGTCTGCTACTGTGCGTTCTTGTGTTGCAGGTTGCAGCCTGTTGTCTCGGCTTCGCGTTGCGGAGTTTGTGGCGGCCGCCTCCTGGGTCAGCCCTTTCTTTTCCTTTTCTTTGGGTATGAAGCTCCAGGAAGCCGTAGGGCTCCCCACAGAAAACCTGCATTGAATGTAATGGAACGCCATTTTCTGGGCGAGCCACGGAGGCTCCCTGGCAACCCTCCCTCCCACCGGTCGGCGGTTTTTTCGCGTTAGTTGAAGCTTAGCTTCCGAACTGATGCTAGGCAGCTGGCGCGGTGAGGTCCGGAGCCCCCCCTCCCCCTCTCGGGGTGGGGAGGGCTGCGCGGACGATCGGCGCAGCAGTAAAGTGTGATGTTTGCTTGTTTGCTTGTTTCCTTGGGATTGTAGGGAGTTTCTATCTCTCTGTTCAGTATTCTGTTTTAGCTTTTACTATGTGGGGTTTGTTTTGTTATGCCTACCTTTCTGAGTGCCTAATCCCGGTCGATGGCAAATAAGGAAAACCCCAACCACAAGGGGGTTTTCCAGGGCCATTGCTCCCTGAATCCTCTCTGAAGGGGCCAGGTTCTGGCACTGGTCCTTGGTAGGTCTGAACTCCTTAGCTAATGTCCCGGTCTAATATAACATACATTAGTCCGATAAGCTCCAGGGAGCCTCTGGGGCTCACCCAGAAAATGGAGTTTCATTACATTCAACACTGGTATTTTTTAATTCACGGTTAACAAGTGCAAAACTTGATCGTATCCACAGTTTAAGAATAATTCTCTTTGATCTCCTTTCATAAATCCTTATAATAAATAAATTTGAATTTTAAGTTGCAAAATAGAGTATATGTTTCATGTGTACTGTATCTACATTCATTAAGTCTGTTGACATCTTTAATACTGTAATGATATTCTAATTTGGTGAATCACCTACACATACTTTGGCTGAAGATGTCTATTTGTGGACTACTGGTGAGAGGGACTCGACAACCAGAGTCACACAACTGTCAATTAAAGAGTTATGCCTCGACAGAAAACACCACATCCTGCTGCTTGCTCACTTTGATATTTTGTACTTAAAACATCAGGTAAAGAATGATGAACGTGGCTAGGGAGTTATACCAGAGACGTCCAATATGGGAAAAACAACAATTTAACAGGAATGAGAACATGATAGATTAAACAGTGTGAAGCAAGACTTTTGGTGAGTTTTTGGACCATAATGGAATATAATATATCTTTATACATTTTCAGTCTGCTGCCAAGTGGATTCTTGACTCGGATGGATCACCATCGCTCCCAGCACAACACTCTCAGCAGCTTGGCTGTATTGCTGCTCATCAGTCAGGTGTTAATGGACTGTGCTTCAATTACCATAACAGTATGAGAATAGCAGATGCTGTGCACACCATCACTATGGCAACAGGGGGCGATGACAACAAACTTAGTGTTTGGGAAGTGTTGGTCGATGTTTCGAGAGCAGAGAAGATCAAGATTTCCATAAGGAATATTTGCAGTGTTTTTGGACATTCTGCACAGATTACAGGTCTGCAACCTTTTTACAGCTTTACTTCTGTAATACAGTGTGTATAATTTCATTCGTGTATTTTCTATACCAGAGCTCTGATATTGCTTATTTGCAATCATATTTATTAGCCAAAACATGCACATGTGTTGAGACATGCTGATGCTCCTTGACAACTCAAAATAAAAACCTTTGTGTTTGTCACACACAAACACAAACTGTATGTAAATAAATAAATAAATATGTTTATTCAGGAAAGGTACATACATACAAGTAATGTTACATTAATGGATCGATATATAGATAGAGCTAGTACATACAATGCCTAAAGCCACTATTACGCAATGCGTTTCGGGCAGAAACGTGTGTGACAGTCTGATAATATTAATAGTGGCTCCCAGTTTAATTCTTAGCAAGGAGATTGCATCCTCACTTTCAGACATTTACTTTTCAGACATTTACTTTCAGACATCTTTCTGTCTTGCTTCAGACTTCATAACTAGCATTAGGGGAAACAATTCCTACTGTTACCTTCACATTGGGTTTCCTTAGAACATAACAATTTAGGAAAGAACAGAAGGCCTATTGGTGTATACAGGGCAGCTCCTGCCTGTATCCACCGAAACTCGTTCATATGCAAGTCTAACCTATGCCTGAAATAATCAAGTGATCCCACATTTATGATGTTACTCGGTAATCTGTTCCACAATTCCACAGCCGTGTTTCCAAACCAGTATTTACCCAGGTCATTTCTTAAGTCTAAACTTTACCAGTCTTTATCCACTGTTTTGTGTTCTATTATGTGTTGATATATTTAACACCTTATTAATTCTCTCCCTGTTATGCCCACTTATCCACGCGTACACCTCAGTCATGTCTCCGATATACTGTACGCATACTCTTCAGTCATGTCTCCACTATATGCGTACACTTCAGTCATGTCACCACTATATGTGTAGACCTCAGTCATGTCTCCGATATACTGTACGCATACTCTTCAGTCATGTCTCCACTATATGCGTACACTTCACTCATGTCACCACTATATGTGTAGACCTCAGTCATGTCTCCGATATACTGTACGCATACTCTTCAGTCATGTCTTCACTATATGCATACACCTCAGTCATGTCTTCACTATATACATACACCTCAGTCATGTCTCCACTATATGCGTACACCTCAGTCATGTCTCCACTATATGCGTACACCTCAGTCATGTCTTCACTATATGTGTACACCTCAGTCATGTCTCCACTATATGCGTACACCTCAGTCATGTCTCCACTATATGCGTACACCTCAGTCATGTATCCACTATATGCATACACCTCAGTCATGTCTCCACTATATGCGTACACCTCAGTCATGTCTCCACTATATGTGTACACCTCAGTCATGTCTCTACTATATGTGTACACCTCAGTCATGTCTCCACTATATACATACACTTCAGTCATTTCTCCACTATATGTGTACACTTCAGTCATGTCTCCACTATATGCGTACACTTCAGTCATGTCTCCACTATATACATACACCTCAGTCATGTCTCCACTATATGCGTACACCTCAGTCATGTCTCCACTATATACATACACTTCAGTCATATCTTCACTATATACATACACTTCAGTCATGTCTTCACTATATGCGTACACTTCAGTCATGTCTTCACTATATACATACACTTCAGTCATGTCTTCACTATATACATACACTTCAGTCATGTCTTCACTATATGCGTACACTTCAGTCATGTCTTCACTATATACATACACTTCAGTCATGTCTTCACTATCTCTTCACTTTTCTTGAGAATGTAAATAAATCTTTCTCAGTCTGTCTTCATTTGGAAGGTTTCTAATTACTGGGATTAATTTTGTCAACATTTGCTGAATGTGTTCAAATGAACTTATGTTCCTTCTGTAGTACTGTATGGCAAACCTAACACGCACAAGATACTGTGTAGATGAAGAGTAACATTAATTATTTAGTTGCTAACTCTTCTAGAAATAAATCCCATAAATTTACCTCTTCTAAACATGCTCTGATTTCTGTGGAGAGCCCCTTTAGTTTCCCAGAGCTATACCAGACTGAAGTGTATATATTAGACTTGGGCAACAGTCAATCAATGGTGTTCTAAAAGGTTGGTTGCCCGATCGAATACCACAGGGCTGCCCCGTTTTGGTTATAAGGACCCGGACTAGGGGGGCGTTGGTCGCTTCGACTTTGGTTCCTTCCACGCCCCTTTGTCCTCCTTCCACGCCCCTTTGTCCTCCTTCCACGCCCCTTTGTCCTCCTTCCATGCCCCTTTGTCCTCCTTCCACGCCCCTTTGTCCTCCTTCCACGCCCCTTTGTCCTCCTTCCACGCCCCTTTGTCCTCCTTCCACGCCCCTTTGTCCTCCTTCCACGCCCCTTTGTCCTCCTTCCACGCCCCTTTGTTGGTGTGGTTCACAGTTCTCCTCCCTCTCTCCTTCTGGCTCCGAAACCCTTAAACGTCTGAGGGTTTCAGGGTCGGGGCAGGGTTTAGCTGGGGATCTCGGACAGCTTTGGGTCACAGTTTGCAGCCAGTTGTCTCGTCTTTGATTTGATCCATGCGGTGCGACCGCCTCAAGAGTAAGTCCCTATTTTTACTTATCTTTGGTTACGTAACTCCATGGAGCTGAAGAGGCATCCCCACAGAAAACCAGCGTTGAATGTAATGAAACTCCACTTACTGGGTGAGCCCCGGAGGCTCCCTGGCACCCTCTCTCCGTCTGGTTGGGGGTTTTGTGTTTGATGCTCAGCCTCCGAACTGAGGTGTGAGTAGCTGACACGTAGGTCCAGGGCTACTCTCTCCGAGGAGTCCTGGACCTAAACAGCCTTCCTCTCTTCCGGGGAGAGGAAGGCTGTGCGGAAAAACAGCGCAGCAGTGGTGAGTGACAATTGCATGTTTCCTTTGTTTTCCTTTGGGGAGTTGTTTCTCTGCTCGGTCTTGGGTTTTTGCAATTTCTTACCATTTGGGGTTTGTTTTGAGAGGGCTACCTTTCTTGGTGCCCAACCCTGGTCAATGGCAGACAAGAAATATCCTAAAATACAAGGGGGGTCTCCTCGAGCCATTGCTCCCTGTACCTCTCTGAGGGAACCAGGTTCCGGCTCTGGTCCCCAGTAGGCCCGACTCCATTGACTGAAGCCCCAGACTAATATAGCTAATATCAGTCCTATACCTCCAGGGAGCCGAAGGGGCTCATCCAGAAAATGGCATTTCATTACATTCAATGCTGGTTATTTCACAGTACAGTGCATGTATTTTTTTAATTCCTGGTCCTGGAATTCATTCTATTTCCCCATAAGGTAAATGACAAATTTCTATGCAGATGGGTAAGACACGATGACCAAACCACACACACAATAAGAAAAGAAACGACAACATATGTGACCAACAACGATCACATATAACTTGATAATGGTCCAGGATGGACTGAAACCTCGTCATTTCTTCATCTTCTGGTGTGTGTTTGGTCATCATATCTTCAGCCACATTATTGTGACTCATCATCTGCATATGGATAAGACATGTTGTGTCTGGGAACACACGTCTCTACAAATACAAGTACTGTATGTACTACACTTGTGAGTCCTCAAGTCAAATTTACCAGTAGTTACCTACCCACTTCAATTAAGACTATAGTATTTTCAATATTCCATAAATCTACTTGGAGAATTGTGTGATTTCATCTCATTTGGTTTATTTTCAGATCTTCATTGGATATCAAGTGAACTACTGGTAAGCACTTCCATAGACCAGCGGTTAATAATGTGGAAACTTACTTGTGGCCAGAAAAATGAAAGTCACATGGAAAATATCAGTGAAACAGAAAAGATTAATCAGACATATTCATGTAAAACCAGGATATTAAATTCCATAGATGAAACTAAAACTTGGAGTGACTGTAAACAATGGTCTTCAGCATCACTGAAAGCCGTGTGTGTACACTTTACCGGAGTACCAGATGTAAAGGGCCATACTTTGGTCGATGTAAATGACACTCACAGACAAGATAAAGCTAAAATAATTAAGAGAATTTTTGTGTATGGAATGGGATTACAAGTATATGAATTATGCATTGGGGATAATGATGTTCCCTGATAGCCTGACTCGGGTAGTAGAAGAAATCCCAAAACCCTCTCCAGGTATGGTCCAGTCACGTCTACTTCACTTTTCATTTTCAGTTGTCAACGCATAAGCTGTTACTGCGGCCAGCACCATCTATACAAAACAAATGTACACATTTGTCTTGTCAGTTTTAGTCAAGGATATTTTAAAATTTTGTTTTATAATAACTTAAATGCGGGTGTGGAAGAGACAGTAAACCCAAAGTAAGGTAGTTGTATGGAGTGTAAGTGGACCAACGATAGTTTGACGAGCTATTACTATTATGGTAGCCTGTTGAGACTTTATCAACATACCAATATCTTTGAGCAAGCCGTCTTGAGGCAAGCTTGTCAGAGCAGCGGCCCTCCTCCAAGACGTATTCATCAATTATAACACTGTACTCTGTAATAAAAATTGGTTTGTTCTTGTATATAAATTTATATTGCATTTTACTGTATAATAATATTTAGTTAAGTGTCTAGGTTCTGTTGGCAATTACTTGTGTTTGTAGTATGTGGTTGAAGCATTTAGATGCGATTCGAGCAGAGGATGTCATCGAAACACAGCTTGAGAAAACTACATACGTCATCAGTTGTGTGTAAACTGTTTTTCATTCGTAAACGGGGGTTTGATGGCTGGATTAACGAGCATTTGACCCTTGTTAATGAGGACAGGCTGCTTTGAGTGGGCATTCCTGAAGTAAACGGAATCACACTTGTCTTGTTTACTTCAGTCTTCAGATGGAGTTTTTTCTGTGAGAAACCCTTACAGCTCTCTGGAGCTATCAGACTGATAGGTGATATATTAGTCTCGGGCATTAGTCAATGGAGTTCAGCTTACCAGGGACCATGAGCCAGAACCTGGCCCCCCTCAGAGAGGCACAGGGAGCAATGGCCTTTGGAAAATGCCCTCTGTGGTTGGAGGTATTCTTTGTTTGCCATCGACCGGGGTAAGGCACCCAGAAAGGTAGGCATAACAAAACAAACCCTACTTGATAAGAAAATTGCAACCGAAAACCGAACAGGGAGGCAGAACTTCCCCAACTCTAAAGGAAACTAGCCATACACCACCAACACAACGCTTGCCTGTGCAGCCCTCCCCTCCCAGGGAAGGGAAGCCTCAGACCGCCGTGCCGGCTACTCACACCCCAGTTCGTTGGCTGATGCGATCTGGGACAGTTGTCAACTCTGGCCTCGATTTCTTGGCAGTGTTTTGCCTTCGTGGTGTTGTGGTAGTGGTGGTGGTCAGGTGTAACATCAGTGTTACACCTGACTCATGGGGCAAAAATCTTTCTGAAGCAACCATACGAGTCATAAATACTCATACACTGCTTAAGTAAACAGAAGCAAGTAACATTTAGTGAGCCAGCCAGAGGCTTAGGACCCACCCAGGAATATCCCAGCAGCAAAAAAAAAAACGCTTGGGTTTAACCAGCTTTGCAACATTTTGCCTGTGCTTCCTGTAGCAATCAGCTTATGGGCCCTGGAAAACCCCATCATGGCTCGGTGGACTGATGGATGCATCTTTCGAGTTCTAGCTTGCCTTGTTTGAGTTTGACGGTTGTTCTGTGCCCTTGTGATAGGTAACAGTCATCAGTTTTACCTCAGTCATGCTGACTGTTGGGTCAATAACACCTTTGACTCGGAGTCTAGCGAGATGTGTTCTCTGTTCGTGCTCCATTTTACCCATTCTATAGACATTGAGGTTCGGGTGCAGGTGGCATCTACATTGGATGCTCAGTTTAGGTTGCTCCATCACGCTAGGTTAGTTGCCTGCTCGGATGCCCCAAGGCTGCCCCGTTTTGGTGATAGGAGATAGGAATCCTCGTCTGCTGCATTCTCGGGGTTTGGCTCTGTGTGTGGTTCATATTCTGGGGAGTGTCCAACGTCCTAGCGGATGGCCTGTCTCAGTTCATTCCCCTGTTCACGGAATGGACAGTCGATGCCAACTTCTTTAGTTGGCTCTGCTGGATGTACAAGCTCTCGGAGGACTTCTTCACGTTGGCTTGGTCTCGGCATCTCTCAATATATGTGGCGCCCTTTTTTGACTGCAGAGCCATCACTGTAGACGCCTTTTAGCAGGACTGGTCCAGTGGGGTTAACTGTACCTCTTCACCCCCCTCCCCCTCTCCCCTGGTACAGCTGTTGCTTAGGGTTCTGGCTCGGTTGGAGTCTTACGGCAGAAGAGTCATCCTTCCGTCATCCGGAAGAGAAAACCAAGGCTCAGCCTTGGTTTCAGGCACTGCCTGCGCAGTGTCCAAACCCAGTGCATTTTCTGCGGCTCTGCCTCTTTCAGCAGATCAGACCATCCGGTACATGGCTGGTTCAGTCTATTCCTCTGCTCTTCGCAGAGGAAGAACCTCGATTTTGGAGGTTGAACAGAGTCCTGGGCGTTCGTTATTTGGTCAACATTCCTGGTTCTGCTCGGTAATGTGTGCCTTTGGGTCGCAAGTTGCAGCCAGTTGTCTCGACTTCGAGTTGTGGAGTGCATGGCAGCCGCCTGTGGGGTAAGTCCCTCTTTTACTTATATTGGGTTATGTAGTGCCAGAGAGCCGAAGGGGCTTCCTACAGAATACCAGTGTTGAATGTAATGAAATGCTGTTTTTCTGAGTGAGCCCTGGAGGCTCCCTGGCACCCTCCCTCCCTCTGGTCGGCGGTTTCGTTTTGATTTTGATGCTGCCTCCAAACTGGGGTGTAAGTAGCTGGCACCAGGATCTGGGGCTTCTCCTCCCCCTCCTTTCCCCTCTGGGGAGAGGAGGGTTGCATAAACAAGCAGCACAGCAGCGGTGAATGACGTTTGCTTGTTTCCTTGAGAGTTGGGGAAGTTCTGCCTCCCTGTTTGGTCTTTGGTTATTCCTACCTTTCTGGATGCCTAACCCCAGTCGATGGTAAACAAGGAATACCTCCAACCACAAGTTGGGTTTCCCAGAGGCCATCCACTCTGTGGTGTCGCCTTGTCATGGTGAGGGGCTCACGTACACCTCCCTGGGACCAGTGAGGGTTGCCTGTGCCTCCTCTCCTGCCTCCTCTGGTGTACATGCAGAAGGGCACCATGTAGGGGCCTTGCGAGTCTGGACCACCCGCTGGAGGGGTCGCCCGTGAGGGGCTGTCCTAAGTGGATGGTTGAGTGTCCAGGCTGGGGCGAAAGGGAGAATGGGGTCTTTGCACCAGTGTGGGAGAATGGACGAGGCAGTAGGATTCCCTATTAAAAAGAGGGGAACACCACTGGTGACGACGCATCCCTTCCTGCACTGACCTGCGCTCGGCCTCCCTGGCAGGTGGTATTTCTTGGTTCCAGACCCTAGACTTTTAGAATTGATGTGTGCATGGACACCGAACTGACCTCTCTTACCCAGGCTCGTGGGATGGGCGACCAGGCCCAGAGTCGGAGGTGATGGAAGACTGGGCTCTATAGCCCCGGCCGCATTGGGCCCAGATCAAGCTACTCTTTTTTAACCCTCCCGACTACCCCCCTCCCTCCTCTGTGGTAAAGTTGGGCCCCAAGCCCCAAGTTGTGACCACATTGTACCTTGGGGCGGTTCCTTCTCTCATTGTGACTTTTGCTCCTTTTACCCCCACCCCCTCTCTCACTGGGGGTTCTCGTGCATCACATGGAACATTTTGTTCATTTTGACGTACGTTGTATGTCAAAATGAATGAAGTACAACAAAAATTGAGGTGAGAAAACTGAAGAGAGTATACACATTTCAGTGTGGCCACTCGCTCCATTGAAACACTCAGCGCACCATGGGGTAGGCTGGGGCGCGCATACTGTACCAAGAATGCGAAAGTGTTAAGTAGATTCCGAATCATGTTAAGAAGTAAGGCTTTAAGAAATGGATTTGCTATCATGTAGACAAGTATCCATACTGAGTTTGGAATGTTATCATTTTGGTGTTTAGCAAGGATTGGCAGTTTTCTCCTCCCATATAATATTAGCATAGACCATAATTAAATGGTAATTATGTACTGTATTATTTAGACAGATGATATTTGTAAAGTATTTTTATACAGTAGGTTAATATTCAGTTAACCTATAATATGTTAATACTGTATTATTACAGATTAATAATAAAAATATTCAGACAAGTCACAGCTTTGTTGTGTTATTAAATCTTAGTATTTACCGTCACTAAATGTGGCAACCAGATTAAGCCTTTACATAGGTGGCTACAGTTGACAACTTCCTACATTTAATTATTGGGAATGGGTCCTCGTAGTATAGTTGGATTCGATCTCGACTCGCAATCGAGAATTCCGAGTTCGAATCTCCAGCGGGACAGAAATGGTTGGGCCCGTTTCCTATCACCTAATGGGTCTGTCCACCTAGCAGTACATAGGTACCCAGGAGTTTGTCAGCTTCTTGTTGGAGTTGCATCCTGGGGGTCAGTAATTCAGCCCTGGGGAAGACCTCGATATACGCCTAACATGTACTGTGTGTATAAACTGGCTGCCTGTACTCTGACACAATGAATTATTATTATTATATTGATAGAAACACTTTCTTTTGATAGAAACACATGACATTAATTTGGAACCATTTATTTAATGTTTTAATCAAATAATATGCTAAATACACTCAACTTCCAGACACCTCGGGCCCAATTGAGATTGGATATGTAGTTGTGTCTGGATAAGTAGACAATGTAATGTCGTTAAGATAATGTAATGTACGATTATGTTACGTTGTTGGGTAGATTAGATACACAGTGTTTAGTGGGCTTTTATATTTATTTAGTAGTCTTGGTTACACCAGTCGGTTGTTGGCTGTGTCGTAGATGTTGAGACGAAACTTGAAGCAGAGCAGAGAGCCGAGTGAGGCCGGAGTCGCAGAGCTCTATGCAGGAGAGCCTGGCGGCTCAATGGGGAATGGTGAGTGTCTAAACTCGCAGTCGTAGTCTGCTGTCTGCTCTGTGTCGAAGCTGGAGCATCTTGGGGTCGATTAGAACTGCATACACTAAGTGCTACATACTTGAGGTTGAAAAGGTATGGTAACTCCAAAGCGTCTGTACTGAAGTTAACTGAATCACTGTGGAAATTATACTGTTGATTAATCATTTCTTGACTGCTTACATTATTAGACTACACCTCACCATCCTCCAATACGTTGGAAGGATGGAAGGAATGTTACCTGTAATTAGGGAAAAGATTATAACTGTAATTAGTGCTAATGAGTTTTGTCATTAAGCTAATGAGAGATTGGAGCAAGTATATTGTTTACTCGCTACAGTTCTTATAATAGATCATTACAAAATGTTTTCTCTTGACTTCACTGCTTGTTGAAGCCCTAAACAACACATTAACTGTATTTCCTGATGCACTAGTAGCAGGAGGCAAAAAATATGCAGAGATGTAAAACAGTGAATGAGAGGGAGGGTTTTGTCAGGTTAAAAAAAAAAAAAAAAAAAAAAAAAAAAAAAACAGCGGAACCACTAGCAACTCAGTGGCTGGCCGCGGAATTACATGAGCTTCTCCCAAGTGGAGGTGCTGCCTGGGGCCGGATCGCAAACGAATATATGGAATAAATGAATGATTGAGGTCTGATGGCAAGGTCGGGGAGTGTATAACTTGTGTGGTTCTCATTGTCAGTGAGAGCATGCTTATTTGGCTTATACCAGTTGCCCTGACCAACCTTCCCTGAGGCTGTTAGTCACCCACCCAGTTACTGGCCGTGCAGGTATGTTATTGAAAAATACGATTGTATTGGTTTCATTCTCATGGTTTCTTATCAATGGTAAAATCTATAATGTTGTGGGGGGGGGACAAGAGAGGTATTAAAAATTTATCATTCAATTAAATTTTGTTGACTAAATGCAAATAAGTCCTCCAACCGGTCCCAGTTTCAGCATCACACCCTAAATAGAAAATAAAAATAGAAAATTTTATACAAAATGGCACCATTTTCAATAATCTAATGCTGTACAAATCTTAACCTAATTTTATATCTATTGCACTGAGCTATTATAATAGTACTGTATATAATTTTGAATCTTCCAATGGAGAGATTTGGATGGGTCACGTCAGATCCAAGAATTCTGTTTCGTCTATTGGATACTAAAGTTGAAACTTGGTTTCTCTCTCAGAGGCACAGAGCAAAAGTGAAAATTGCCACCACATTGGTAAAATATCCAAAAAGTCAGCGAAGCCTTATAGACAATTGGAGGGATAAAAGACCAAGGCCTTGAAAAAAAAACTCCAGGTGATTCACACAAAACAAGAGAAACATTCAAAATTAGCACAAAACCCATAATATCAAATGCCACCACCAGGTGTCCCAGCATCCACATGCAGCCATCTATCTTCCTAGTCGGTTCTAGAGATGATGAACAGATTAACCTGGTAAGGGGAGAGGGAGTCGGGAGCCACTGGGGCTCGCCTAGAAAAAGGCATTACATTACATTCAATGCTGGTTTCTGGAGGAAGCCCTTCCCCACCTCTAGGTGGCTCCCTGAAGCTAATCGCAGAGAACAAAAATGGGACTAACCAAGGAAGAGGAGAGGCAGCATGCATAAGGACAAAGAAGAGAATGCTTAGCCTTCTTTAAGCACCCTGGCAAACACTTTGTCCGGCCCTGGGGATTTGTTTAATAACATCCTCCCTGGTAACTGATAAACTAGTCAACCTGTCCTCTTACCCACCAACAGAGACTTGTTTGGCTGAAGGCATAAGGCAAAGTTCCTCTTTAGTAAATACAGAGATAAAATATTTATTTAAAATACTACTCATTTCTTCATCATTATCAGTTATCTGATAAGTATCAGTTTTTAATGGACCTATATTTTCCCTAATCTTTGTTTGATATGCTCCTTTACAATATAACCTTGTGGAAATGGAATCATATTCAGGATTAAGTGACAGGAATGTGATAACAGCAGCTCCGTGGCTAGTCATTGCGGTATTGTACACATACCAGTATACTGGAGGCATTTACATGCATCAGGTGATTGCTGATGTCTACTTGTATAGTGTGGCTTCATTCTGTTTTGATTTTATCACCACACCCACCAGTACTGCTTATTGGTTCATTAAGGTGCATAAAAATGTTGATAGATATACTGTATATGACTTGTGTATATACTATAGTGAAAACAGCAAAAAATACTTTTATTGTTCATAGAATATAATATATACAGTGGTACCTTGGAACATGAGTGTCCCTGTATGCGAGTTTTTCGGAATATGAGCCGGATTTCCTCGGAAAATGTGTCTCAGAAGGCGAGGGTTACCTCGAAACGCGAGTTTGTTGATACGCATTCAGGCCGACCTAGCTCGTGGTGGTACGACGATCGTCGCCCCTCCGCCCCTCAGTTTACCACTGTCTCCCGCCCAGTGACTATCCCTCCTGAATTCTTCAAGGATTTACAGTTTTATGTTGGTTTTTTGGCCATTTGAGCATAAAAGTTGTTGTTATATATCTCGCCATGGGTCTCAAGAAAGCCATTGATAAGGTTCAACCTAAGAAAATAGCTGTGAGTAGAGGCAGTAGACGATGTACCTTCTTGATTAAGAAAATGTGTAAAGTATGGGAAGAACTGCAAAGTTCTGTTGAAAAAACTAACCCAGATAAAGCTGTAGCAGGCCGTTGCATTGACCTTTTAAACAACAATGTGATGTCTTACTACAGACAAGTGTTAAAATGTAGGGAAAAACAAGTGTCTTTAGACAGATTCTTAGTAAGGCAAGCAAGCCGTGAGCCACAAGCAGGTCCTAGTGGTATGCAGGCAAAATGTGCCAGAGGGTGCACACCAGTGAAGTCCTCACTGCCTGATGTGATAATGGAAGGGGACTCCCCTTCCAAACAGTAACTCCTCTCCTCACCATCTTCCATACGCCTACAGTATTCAACAGCAAGGTAAGTAATAGCTTGAACATAGTTTTGTAGGTTTATTTAGATGAATTAGGTATAAAAATTTAGTTTGATGTGGGGTTTTTGGGGTAGTCAGGAACGGATTAATTCATTTCCCATTATTTCTTATGGGAAAATTAGCTTCAGAATGCGAGTTTTTGGAATACGAGCCGTCTCCAGGAACGGATTAAACTCTTAAACTGAGGTACCCCTGTATGTCACTATTATATATGTGCACCATATTTTTAAGCATAGTGATGTTCCACATACTATTAACTATATAAATTCCTTAAGTTATACACAAATGAATAATAGTACTCAAAAAAACTAGATAAATATCTCTGAATGGTTTATATAAAAATATCTTTACGACAAGTACCAACCCACGGAGCCATCGTGCTAAGCTGACCTCAGATCATGATTACGAGATTGTAAACTCTTGCAACACCAATTTAGTAGTTCATTATGTGCACAAAAATGTAGATATTGCACTATATACACGTTACATATAACTAACGGCAAAAATCACGGTTTTATTGTTCAAACAATATGCAGAACTGTAATAGACATGTCACTATATATGTATATTGAATTTTGTAACTAGTTCATCAAGATTGTAACTTGTTTAGCTAAATGAATTGTGGGGTTCAGTCCCTGAGCCCATTATGTGCCTCTGTAACTCTTCCCACTACCGCCCACAAGATGGGTATGGGGGGCATAATAAATGAACTAAATTACTAACTATATATGAGCACCATATTTTTGAGCATAGCAATGTTTCACACATTTAACTATTAGCAAAATACATTGCCTTAAGCTAAAATGATATGCTAAAAAAAAAGTGCTCCCTCCCCCAATTATTTGCACTGACAGCTCCCTACACCAGTCCTATAGTGCAGTTGTTGTGACAGCAGGAGATGGTTCCAATTCTTGAGTGTGGAGCTCGTATAAATAACTGGACCTTCCCCTCTTCAAAAATAATTGCCACAATCCTTGCATTCACACGAGTATACGAGTCCAAAGTTGACACGTCAATGGTAAGGCGACTCCTTGTCATACTTGACTGCACTCGGCTCCCTAAGTCATAACCGACATACTGGCATCTGAAGCTAAGCACAAATATAATGAAATAATGATGGAATCAGTTTGTCTCCTACGGATTCCTTCCCATATTGGTCTCTGATTTCCTGACTCCACCAGGAAGCAGTTAGAATGCAGCCAAAGGGAGTTCCATTTTCCTTGGGGCATGCCACACTGCCGCAAACACACGCACAATACATTACTGTATAAGCTCGCTTACCCAAAGCCCGCTTTTCTGAATCTTTGGGTTATCCAGCTGTTTTTCAGAAATGCTGATGAAAATTTAGAAAGACTAGATGTGGTTGAATGGCTAGAGAGAGAGATGCCAACGACCCAGGAAGTGGTGCGATGAGCGAAGAAGAGATTCTCCAGTCTGTTACTGGTGAGGCGTATGAAGAGAAGGAAGAATATGGAAATGAAGAACTAACACCACAGACGATGAAATACAGTTTACTCATGTCTTCTGCTGACATGCTAATTAATTTTTCGTCCAACTGTGTTAATCCGGAAGTTGGAAACATGTATAGTACCTGAGGTGAACCAATTAAGAACTGATCATAAATGAGGCAGAAGAACACAGGAGGCAAGCTTAACTTGATTCTTATTTGGTAAGAACAGCAAGCCAAAGGCCTTTATACCAGTGAAGCCTCACACCAGCCAAAGGCCTTCAACCAGTGAAGCCTCACACCAGCCAAAGGCCTTCAACCAGTGAAGCCTCACACCAGCCAAAGGCCTTCAACCAGTGAAGCCTCACACCAGCCAAAGGCCTTCAACCAGTGAAGCCTCACACCAGCCAAAGGCCTTCAACCAGTGAAGCCTCACACCAGCCAAAGGCCTTCAACCAGTGAAGCCTCACACCAGCCAAAGGCCTTCAACCCGTGAAGCCTCACACCAGCCAAAGGCCTTCAACCAGTGAAGCCTCACACCAGCCAAAGGCCTTCAACCAGTGAAGCCTCACACCAGCCAAAGGCCTTCAACCAGTGAAGCCTCACACCAGCCAAAGGCCTTCAACCAGTGAAGCCTCACACCAGCCAAAGGCCTTCAACCAGTGAAGCCTCACACCAGCCAAAGGCCTTCAACCCGTGAAGCCTCACACCAGCCAAAGGCCTTCAACCCGTGAAGCCTCACACCAGCCAAAGGCCTTCAACCCGTGAAGCCTCACAGCAAGTCTTCATAATACAATCAGTACTATGGGTTTTGTACTAATTTTTAATTTCTCTCTAGTTCTGTGCGAAACATTTGCAGAGTTGTTTAGTATTTTCAAGACTTTGGTCTTTGTTATCCCTCCAGTTGTCTGTAAAGCTCTGCTGACTACCTGGATGCTTTCCTGGTGTGGTGGCAAACTATAACTTTGTAACAGAGGGGAGGCAAGATAGGTATAAATAGAACATATGAAATTAATGAATGGAAGGAGTAGGGGAGCAGTTAGGAAGGGAGAAGTCAGAGGACAGAGGAAATAGGGAGGGAGAAGTTAAGAGAGGAAAGAGGAAGGAGGGAGGGAGAAGTTGAGAGGAAAGAGGAAGGAGGGAGGGAGAAGTTAAGAGAGGAAAGAGGAAGAGGAAAGATATTTAGTGAAAAAGTAAAGTTAAGAAAGAATTTAGGGACAAAATGAAAGGATTAGTAGGAGAGAAAGAGAAGAGGGTAGAGCTGCCACCATTTAAAATATATTTTTAGACGAGAAATGGAACTCGTCTCTTAAACCAGTTAACACATTGATGATAACTTCCAATAACATTCAAACATTAATAAAAAATAATACCTCTAACTTCTTAGGATATTATTCACAGACACTTAAAACTTGGAAAATAACATTTACTTGCGCACTATCATTTCAAATACTACTTTACATGCCAACTTAGTGATTAAATTCAACAAAGGAGTCAAGTCCAAAAGTGGAGAACCCAATACGGCTGACTGCCCCTGGAGGTTCACAAAACACAGTAGCTCACCTCACAGACACTCGCCAGGTTCAATATCCCAATAACTTTCGTGGGTAACAACAACTCGTATGGTTTGAAGACAGCTCGCACTATCTTGCCCGGAGACTCGGTTCACTCTGTGTTTACACAATCTTCTCTCCGGCTTTGAGGTCTCGCACTGGCCTACCTCCTTACTCTGTGTCCTTGCTCCATTTCCTGACCTCTTTTCTCATTGTTTTAGATTCAGCTATTCGGAACAAAATGTTCCAAGTAACACAGGCTATGGTGAGCCCGTAGTGGCCTTATCTGGCACAGGAGCAGGGCTGTATGTTTCTGGTCTTTTCTCATTGATTAAGATTAAGCCACCCAAAAGATGGCACGGGCACAAATAGCCCGTAAGTGGTGGCTCTTTTGAGCCATTACCAGTATCAAGAGCTGATACTGGAGATCTGTGGAGGTGCGACTGCACCCTGCGTGACGGGAGATGTCTCCCGTGTCTTTTCTCAACTTGTTCCTGTCTTTTATACCCCTGGATCCCCTATTCCGTTGGATTACCAGAGGAAGCTGGTAACTTCTCGGAAAGGGATCAACTTGCCAACCTTTGATAAATATCTAAGGTTGACATGTAATCTTACCTTACCTCCCTGGGGTAGTCTCATGGATTAGGCACCCTACAAGTCTCCACTCAGGCCACCTTCACAACTGTTACATCCCTCTTTCCCCGGATTTAAGGCAAAATCATGTGTACATTAGTAAAGCATGATTTTGTCTTATCCCAGAATAGTATTCCAGGTGAGAAAAAAATTACCTTAAAAAATAACATCTAACAGAGCTAAGAACAATTGCACATAGTACAGTATAATCATCCTATTCTAAATAGAAGACACGAAGTCTGGGTTCTCTAGCTGGGGAGGTGTCACTGCTTGGTCTTTTAGATAATCTTGCGATGTGTTTCTTCAATACAACTGCATCGTATCGCTGCACCTTCAGAAAACGTCCAACAATGCCACAGCCAACTTAGGAAGCTGTATTTCTTGCACTACTCACGTGAGTTTAGAATCTGTTGTCCCTGCTGATCTTGAATTGACCTTACGTCCGTCTTCTTGAGGGACGTATGCTGGGGTTCTTCACAGCCCTAGGGGACTACAAGTTACGAAACCTCCATATGGTTGACACCGTAGAACAGGTCATATTTTTGAACTGTTGCTCCAGCATGGCTCCTTCGGAGAATGACTTCTGCCCACTACATGAAATCCACACGACGCAGGATGAATCACTCAATAGTC
Organism: Procambarus clarkii; assembly: GCF_040958095.1. Classification (NCBI taxonomy): domain Eukaryota; kingdom Metazoa; phylum Arthropoda; class Malacostraca; order Decapoda; family Cambaridae; genus Procambarus; species Procambarus clarkii. The sequence goes on from NC_091207.1 coordinate 10,641,445, forward strand.
TCAATCAATCTCATCAATATAATCTCAATAGTCTCAATATCACTCAATCATGCCTGCATGAGTGGCAGCCAGTTAAGGCAAAGGATCCTGTGTCGCAATTCGCTCAATGCAATTCGGCTGTCATCATCAAGAGACACTAGATGATGTGTCTAGCATGGGCCTTCTCTTCTCTTCCCTATTCTGTTTGTCTGTCTGTCTGTCTGTGTCTGTCCTGTGGGGTCATCTTTGGTCGTTGACAGGACGACCTGGGGTCCACCGGAGTTACTACGTCAGTGGGCCATCGTCCTCTGAAGTCCAAGTTTTGATTTAATGGGTGCCTGTTCGTCTTGATTCAGACCTGGGGATGAATGTAACAAAACTGTATCAGTGTTCCAAAAGTGTTTTGCGATAAATTAAATACATTACAGAGTTCCACTGATCTGACATAAGGATCTCTTCCTGTCAATGGCTCAAAGCTCCAAAACAAATGCCAGAAATGGCCTAAGGATGGCAACAATGTAATAGGACTGACTTAGTGGAACACAGGCAGAAGTAGATTAAGAAATTTGGGAAGAGAAAAAAATGGGTGACTATTTTCAGATCATTCATTAAAGAAAATTTCAACCTTTAAATCACAAGATAAAATATTTTATATTAGTAACACTCATAATGTAAAGTAAATTAATGTACACGTAACTAAATAGGCTACTCTTACTGCCTCAAATCTAGTTGTCTGTCCATTCCAAATGCCACGATTACCGCTAGGAACTCTAAATTTTGTAACTACTCTGACAATTGAGATTACCGCCAGACCAGAGGCGTCCCCACCCTTATCTTTGTTTCGACAAACTGAATTTCACCTCCCAGTCTGCTGTACAAATTACTTTGTACACCTCCGACTAAGATGAGAGAGAGTAACTGGCTCCATCGGCCCAGTCAAAGCCTGCCTCCACAAGACAATTGTCAAGCATATTCCCACTTAAAATTTCATCCTAACAGCCTAACAATGCCCAAACCCATTCAAACAAGCATGAAGTTCACTGTTAGATAAATAACACTGTCAATAACTATCATTTGCAAAGAAAATTATAAATCTTAACCGCCAATGAATATTCTTCATATTAGCATGTATGACTATGACTTTCCTAAAAGGTAATATCTCTATTTCACTAATCTTAATACTACACCTTATTAATAATCTCTTGACACTAAGTCACATCTATCCTACGAGCGCCGTCGGGGTCTCTCCCAAGACATCGCGGGTCACCTTCATTGACTCAACCTAACCTCCACAAGCTAAGCACCAAGATAAACAGCTAAATTGTCAAATATATTCCCCACTATCTGCATTGTAAACCTCACTCTGCACTGAAGTTCTTGCCAACATTTCTGGAACACTACAGATCTCCCAAAATGTGAGATTATACCATAATGTCCCTCATAAGAATCATTATACTATCAAACATGAAAACTCTCCAAATCACGAGTATTAAACCTGTCAAACTCCTTGCTAGTTGACCAGACCACACACGAAGTTGAAGGGACGACGACGTTTTGGTCCGTCCTGGACCATTCTCAAGTCGATTGTGAGAATGGTCGAACGTCGTCGTCCCTTCAACTTCTAGTGTGTGGTCTGGTCAACATACTTCAGCCACGTTATTGCGACTCATCCCTGCTAGTTCTTTCGGGGTCGCTCAGCGCCGCCACTCCGTGGGACGACAGTTGCCGCGAATATAATGTTTTTCATTTGTTTCATAAATAAATAATAAATAAATGTTTATTTAGGTAAGGTACATACATAAAGAGATTTTACAAAGTTTGTTGGATTAATAGATAGAACTAGTACATACAATGCCTAAAGCCACTATTACGCAAAGCGTTTCGGGCAGGAAAAACATTAATGACTAAAACTTAATACTAATGGGTATAAAGAATAAAATGTGTTGAGAACAAATAAAAATAGAGGTAAAAGAGGGGGGACATGGCTGAAAAAGCAGCACAAATACAATTACAAATTATTACAGACAATTACATTCAAACAGCGTTGTTTTGGAAAAAAAAATAAAAAATACATGGGTTGACAACAGAGGGGTAAGGTAGGTTACAGGGAATTTATTAGGTATAGCTTCGTTTTTATCTTAAACTGGTTGAGAGAGGTACAGTCTTTAACATGGTTGGGAAGGTCATTCCACATTCTGGGTCCCTTGATTTGTAGAGCATTTCTAGTTTGATTAAGTCGTACTCTAGGAATATCAAAACTATTTATTTCTGGTGTGGTGCTCATGGGTTCTGTTACAACCTTCAATGAATCTTTTGAGGTCAGGATTGGCATTACAGTTCAGCGTTTTATATATATATATAATACACATGAGAGAATGTGCAGTGACTTAATATCTAACATTCAGAGATTTTAGTAGGGGTACCGAGTGATGTCTGGGGCTAGAGTTGGATATTGTCCTAATAGCAGCTTTGTGTTGAGTAATTAGAGGACGTAAATGATTTTGGGTAGTAGAACCCCAAGCACAAATACCATAGTCGAGATATGGATAGATAAGGGAGTAATAGAGAGTCACCAGGGCAGGGCGGGGTACATAATATCTGATCTTAGAAAGAATGCCAACAGTTTTTGAAACTTTTTTTTGATATATTTAGGATGTGTCCCTGGAAATTCAGCTTGTGGTCGATGAGAACGCCAAGGAATTTGCCATCTAATTTGTTACAAATTTGGGTATTGTTACATTCAAAAGAAGGAAGGAAGGTCATCTGTTTTTTGCTGTAATATTATTCAAAAGTGTAATTTCTGGAATTTATGTACTGTAGTTAAATGTGTGGAACATTGCTGTGCTAAAAATTATGAGGCTCATATGTGTTATGATTCTACGATCAATTAAAGAGTGTTTTTGCTGTTATTACACTATATACACAAACACGTTCTATATACCTATCTTCATGTGTGTTCACCATAATAAACCACTAAGTTAGTATAGTAAGTCCCAACAACAAGAGTGACTGCAACACAGCAGCTACCAGACGCCATCTCCCTCACTCCTTTAAAACCTCTCACCAACATTTCTCCTCCCACCATCCTGTTATTGCTTTTATTACACTATTTACATACATTATATATAAGTATCTACATGTTATGTTCACCATAACTGTACAACTAAGCTGGTATAGTGTCCAAACAACATAGTGGCCACATAAAACTGCATGACAAGTGACACAGCAGCTAGCAGACGACAGCCTTACTCACTCCCTTACCAACACCACCTTCACTAAAATGGCTCTTCCCAATACACTTATTTTGCTGTTATTACACTATATACATGCATGTTATATATAAGTACTGTAATCTGCATTTGTGTTCACCATAGTGAACCACTAAGCTGGTATGGCGAGTCCAAACATAAAGAGTGACTGCCATACACCATGCAGCCAGCTAACCCTACCTCCCTCCCTCTTCAAGATTCCTCCTCCCACCATACTACGCACATCGCTAATTATCACCTCAATCCTGCTATTATCAGAACAAAACAATCACCCACAGCGCATGCGCAAGACGCAGGAGGTCCGGGCTGCACCACGACTCCCGGGGAGGGTGCCAACAAGGAATATGGAACTAGGAACAGAAGAATCGAAGACCCACTCGAACCTTCGAGATCCAAGACCAACAAGCACAAAACCATAGAGGGACAGATGCACCCAAAAGCATCAGAGACCCATGGTCATGCAGGACCCTAGACAACAGAAAACGAATGTGGCATAATGCAGAACACAGGCCCTAGAGGAGAAAGGTGGTAAGTGGAGAAAAAGCCCCACAGAACTGCACCCGGGGAGGGCCAATGCCCAAAGTCAACTCGTACGCAGAGGGGGGAAAGGAAAACCTTACTCCTTGTGACAGTAAGCCCCACTCGGAAGGTCGGAAAACCCAGGTGGGGTTCAACAGGGCCCAAGGCCCCCAAGTCAGCCCCTCCCCAACCCCGGGAACCACCACGTCAGGCCCCGGGGACGAGCCGTCCTCCAAAGCCCCGGCCTCAAGAAAAAGCCTGGGTGGCCGAAAAAGCAGGAAGAGAGCGGGTCCACTGGTCAGATCTCCGAGCTATGGCTGGAGGAACAGACTCGAATGCCTCCGATGCAACCCCAGACGGGGCAACCCCCGAAACTGCCCGAGTCTCAAACCCCGCCCCGACTCCAAAGCCCCAGACGCCTAGGAGCCGGAAGCAGGGGAAAAACGAGGGAGCACGGACCGGACCAAGGCCGACGCGACGAAAACCCCCAAGCCCGGGTCCTGAAAAGCAAAACAGGGCATCCTCGGGGCATCCGGGGGAAGCAACCAAACCAGTGCGCTGCAACAACCTACCCAGCAATGCTCGAGCGCTTACACCCAAGGAATGTCATGAACAGACCGGGTGAATGGAGCCACAAACAAGCAACAATTAAGCTTGCAGGACTCAGGGCCGAATGTGTCACCGACCCAACAGGCAGCATGATGGAAGCAAAAACAAGGAGAGTCGCCCTGAGACAAGGAGACAGAGCAACCCTCAAACTCGCACAAAGGGAGGGAGGGGGGGGGGGGACACAAGGATCTCGTCCATTGGACCCAAGTGTCCCTGCGGGGTTTTCCAGGGTCCTTATGTAATAGGGGGGGGGGGAAATAGCTCTCTTTAGTCCATTATTCCGCCCCCCCCCCCCCAGTCAACTAACGAGGCCGGGGGAAACGGCTCTTTAGTCCGTTATCCCGCCCCCAGTTAACTATTCTAGAGCTCCCCCAAGAGTTCCAACGGCAACCTCTCTAGTTCAACACCTTGTAACCTAGGTATTTGACTACCTAGGTGCTACAACTACAAGGCGCCGTAACTTTATCAGCTACCCGAAACTCCAGAGAAACTCTAGAAACATTTCACTGCCACAAACGTATAAGAGAACCGAAAGGGAAGAAATGGATAATGAAGTAATTAGCGAGGGTTTGGGGTGAGGGAGGTGGAGAGGTGGGAGGAGCGAGGGTCGTCGTTAGTTGTAAGGGAGAGTTTGGAGAGGGGCGGAGGGAGAGGAGAGAGTACAGAAATGAGTGGAGGTAGAAGGGTAGATAGGTAGAAGTAGAAAGGTAGATAGTAAAAGTAGTAGTGCTGCCACCATCCACTCTGGTCAGTACATACATGATAAGGAATGGAACTTGTGTATCAAAAGATGTTATGAGCACGTGTCAACTGGAATCATGTTCCAGGCAAGCTCCTTTAATCCCATAGTCTCAAGAGTACTTTACACTAGTTTACATATTGTATCCAAAAATCCCAAATCTAGGAACAATTAAAATCAGATTAAAAGTAAATGAATCAAGTATATCTTTCTCCATAAATTCATCAAGTGTTTTTATCAGGATTCAAGCAATCAAACTGAAGGTTCATTATTAATTTACAAAGCGAGTCATTACCCAATAGTTCGAGACCACTACAACTATTTTTTCCCGATTGTCACACAACATTAGTAAACACGACTACGTCACCTTTCACGTTCACTAACCGAGGGCCGAGTCTAAGTTTAATAGAGGCGGGGGGGGGGGGGGGGAGGAGGGTCTGAAGTTGACATGCAGTGTCACCCCCCGTCCGGTCGACAGCCTATCTCGGCTGCTGTCTTCTGCCCTGCTACTCTCTTATTGCTTCTTCCTCTCGAATCTACAGCTCTGAGTATATATTGGGAAACCTAGTAGCTAACTCCGCCCACAAGTAGATAGCCCCAGGCTCTCTACCAAGCCACTCCTTAAACGTCGGCATGTTTGACGGACCTACCCGGTTATCAGGCTACAATTATCAGATTAGCAGAAACCAGGTCAACTTCACACGACCTGACCTTGGTCACTTGGTGGTCATTAACACTTAGAGGTGAGAGTTTCAGGCCGACAGGATGGCGCCTCAAATCCTTGTCTGTGACTCATGTACTATATATAAAATAAAACTAAACCAAACACCTTTACAGTGTTACACTTACACTGAGTCTGCTAAGGGTTATCCCAGGCAGGGTACTGCTAACCGGCGCCCCAAACTACCAAGCAAACTGGTAAAAGCTGAACTCACGGGAGGTGTCCACTCATGAGGGCGAAGCAGGGGGTGCCACCACACAAACGACCCTAATATAAAGGAGGATGGGGGAAAACAAGGCAAAAAGAAAAAGAAAAGAAAAACCTTGCAAGAAGACAACGTACCCAGAGGGAACAGAGCCGGCCGCTGTCATAGGTGAAAACTAGCTACGCAGTACCCTGCGCCCCACCAGTGCTATAACTACCACTTACCCCAAGTGAACACGGGAGGAAAACCCCCCAAACACTCGGGGCGCCCAAATGCCAAGCAGCGAAAGGCCAACAGAGGAAGACCCAAGGTGACTTGTGGAAGGCAACCCCAAGCCCCCCAAGGGCGGTACTTACAGGACACTCAGGGAAGGTGACCCTAAGCACATGCAGCTCGAGTACCTGAGAATACTACTCCCAGCTCACACGACCACCGTAAGAGCAGCACTGAAAACAAGTCACAGCACTGAGACAAGACTGGAGCTGGAGCCACACGACCATGCACTATACCATCAGCCAAGGAACTGAGGTGTGGCTTGCTGGCGCGGGGGTCTGGGGCTCCCCTTTCCCCCTCCAGGAGACAGGGGGAGCTGCGCAGACATGCAGCGCAGCTCGTGTGACGTCATGCTTGTTTGCTCATTTTTCTTTTAGGGAGTTCTGTCCACTCGTTGGCGATTTTCGTTGTTTTAACCAGAATAGGGGTTTGTTTTGTGGCGCCTACCTTTCTGCAGCCCGTCCTCCAAACAAAGATCCAAAAGTGATTCCATGTACCCGCCAAACCCCCTGTTTATGAATGAAAAGCGGTTTACACACGACTCACAACTGCTGACGTTCGAACATAACATGTTCGTTCGTTCGAATGTTCGTTCGAACATTCGAACATAACATGCCCGAAACGCTTTGCGTAATAGTGGCTTTAGGCATTGTATGTACTAGCTATACCTATAAGTCAAACAATCCTTGTAAATATTTATTGTATGTATGTACCTTACCTAAATAAAATTGTATTGTATTGTATTGTATTGTATTGTATATCTGGAACAAGTGCTTCACTGACGAATTTTGTTCGAACCACAACGCTGTAAATGCTTCACCTACGTACTACAAATTCAAATAATCGCCAACAGAACCTAAACACCTAACCTAACCTATGCCTATTTATACACAATATGCTAATATATTATAATATTAATTTATACTTGAGAAAATTCCTGTTTTGAATGAACAGCATGTTAAAATTTATGAATGCGTCTGTGGGGTTGACCGCTGAATGTAATGGACTTGAGTCGAGGATGGGTTGCTTTCTGGGTGTCTGTCCCGGTCGATGGCAGATATAGAATGCTCCAAATCACATGTGCATTTCTATGGGCCATTGCTCCTCGTGCCTCTGTGAGGGGGTCCAAGTTCTGTCTCGTAATCTCTGGTAGGCCTAGAACTCCACCCACATTGACTGATGCAAAATAGTTATGGTATCCATATCAGCCTGGATAGCTCCGGGAAGCCATAGGAGCTCCCCCCCCCCCCCCAGAAAGTACCTAATTTCATCTTCATTGTCTTCTACCTAGAGCTTTATCTTCGCACTGTTTCTAGTGCTACCCATTCCTCCAAAATTTGTACCTAAGCCATATTACTTTACCATTGTAATCTTAGATCATCTGATAACATGTTGTATTGAGTATATATTCTACTGCAGTATTCATTGTAATGATCCTCATATTGTGCTTCAGTGAACCAATGTATAACTCTGTAATGTTATCCTAATGTACCTAGTAATCCTCGTTCATTATTGTGTATTATTCTAATCTGCTTTTGTGTCAAAATTTCTTGCAATGTACCTGTAAATTTTTTTTCAATTTACTGTAATTTTTCTACTTAAAATCACCTGTACCTGTAAAGTAAAGCTGTAAAGTACCTGTACAAAATTTTTGTCAATTTTACTGTTAATTAACTAAAAATTATCTGTTAGTTTAAGGACTTGCCCGAAATGATATGCGTGCTAGTGGCTTTACAAGAATGTAAATTCAACTTAAATTCTATGTTCTCTGTTAACCCCCAATGTACCTTCTTGTATATATATAAATAAATAACCATATGACGGTCCTGAAAAAGCCAAGAGAGAAAGGACAAGAGAACTCAATCAGAAATAGAAGACAACCTAAGAAGAGAAAGAAAATGACAAAAAGAACACCAGGAAACTTCATACTGTCGCCGAGACACAGCTCGTAGGTGGAACACCATCAACAAAGCCACCTGATCACCATACAAGTGGCGGTGATAGACCCGCGTCAAAAAGACCAGACGCAAAGAGCGGAGTAGACCGAACCAGCCACGTACCAGACTGGTCCGATCCGCTGAAAGAGGTGGAGCCATGGAAAACATTTCCGGTTCAGACACTGAGCAAGCAGCACCTGAAACCAAGGCTGGGTTTCTGTACCATGCTGTGATCCTGATGGAAGGACTGACCCCACCGGCCCTGGCTGGCCTGGTGAGCACTAGTCACCAAGGGGCCAACAGGATTACTCTCTGCTGGTAAGTCTCCAAACAAGCCAGGACCTGAAGCAACGGATTCCTTCTCACATTGGCATGCAGGAACATGACAAAGTTGACGCCTTGCTAAGGCTGCAGTAAATAAAGACAGTATTGAATGGAATCTTGAGTTATCAAATAGGTCCCTTAAAAGTGTCATTAGACGAGAACTCCTGGATGGATTTGAAGAAAGTAGAACAGTGCAAACTGGAACTAGTAGGTCCATTGTTCATCACAATGAAATATGTGAAGTACACCATGTGTATGGGGCAAGTAACAAAGTCAGTAGACTAACAGATGTTGTCACAGCTCGTATAAGACTTGGCTACAAGTATCTCTGGCAGTTCGGCTTGTATAGGGATCTAGATGAAGTAAAGTGTAAAGTGTGTGGACATAGGCAGGGACACACACTCGAACACTATATCTTGGATTGTTGTAAAATTGAGCCTTTTAGAGATAAGTCTAAGCTCACTCTGTATGATATGGCAACCTATCTTATTACCATGGATAAATTACCTGAAATCCTTGCACTGTACCCACATTTTGCTTCCAGTAGATGAACGACATATGAGATTCAGAAACAAGTAGTGCATTGTGAGGACTAATAATAAACAGAAGCTCCCCTATGACTCTGTAATATCCCCATTGGCCAAACTATTATGTATTAACGATAAAACCTACCATTAATGTATGATGACTTACTGTAAATATGTAGCTCTTGTAATAGCACTTTCTCTGTAACTAGCTGACATTGTATCTATAAGGTGTGAAGGATTGAAGAAATTGTTTATGTAATAATCTAAGATGAGGTCTGATAAAGACCTTTTGTGCCCTATGTAATGCTTTTGCGCTACCGCTCACAGGATGAGTATGGGGTGCACAATAAACTAGCCGCCTTCGGCGGCAACAAAAAAGCTGAACTGGGGGACAGAGGTACAGGTAACTTCACCTCAACCAGTCCTCCTGAAACGCGTCCACCACGAAGATTCTGCAATCGACGAAAGGCGCCACATATATCTGGAGACGCCTCGACCACGCCGACACAAAGAGATCCACCTCCAGGAGCCCGTACGTCCGGCATAGCCAACTGAAGAAGTCGATGTCGCCTGTCCATTCCGTGGACAGGGGATTGAACCGAGACAGACCATCTGCTAGAACTTTGGACACTCCCTGAATATGAACCGCACAGAGAGCCAAACCCCGAGAAAGCAGACGAGTCACTCAAAGCAACCATCCCCAAAGAACTGTTACATTTCAGGCAATGAACCACCGAAACGCAATCTGAATGGAGCCAGATCGTGGAACCAAGCGAGACCTGAACCCTCCGAAGCGACAGCCAAACTGCCACGAACTCCTGTACCGTGCTGTGAGCCCGACAGAAGGACTGACCCCCACCTCCCCAGGCCGGCCTGGTGAGCACTGGTCACAAAGCCCCATCTGAGAGACGAGGAATCTGTGAACACATTGAGCGAGGGCTCGGGTAGGCTCCAAGGCATTGAACCCCGAAAAACCCGTAGAGGAAGCCGGCGACACAGCAACTGACCTAAGGCCCTCTGAGGCCAAACCCAGCGATTGCGAGAGAGGCGTGAGGGAGGACCCCAAAAAAACCAGAACAGATGCTGAAGCCAAACCCAACCCAGCGGGTAAACCAGCACGGCCAAGTTCAGACTCCCGCACAACTGCTCGAGCAACCTTCGAGTGACCGACGAAACAGCTGAAGGCAGGACTGCAGCCGCAGCAATGACGCTGGAGGGAGAGACAAGGAAGTAGTCCTCCAGTTCCATGCAAGACCCAGCCAGGTCCGAACCTGGGAAGGAACCAGATAGGACGTCCTCCAGTTCATCAGAAACCTGAATCCGGCGAGCTGGAAAAGAACTACACCCCTGACGAGCAGACAAGCAGACCGGCTGGGAGCCCACACCAACCAGTCATCAAGGTAGGCCAGAACCCGAACCCCTAGCAGACGCAGACGGGTCATCATGACCTGGGCAAGACAAGTGAACATGCGAGGTGGCAGATTCAAGCCAAAAGGAAGGCAATGAATGCAGTACGTCCGACGCCCCACAGCGAAACCTAACCAGTCGGTGAACCCCGGATGAATAGGAACGTGCAATACGTGTCCTTGAAGACACCATCCAGGCTCCCGGCTCCAACAGAAGTTGGACTAGAGACAGAGTGGTCATCCAAAAGGAGGGTCAAGGACTCCAGGGGTTCAGATGGGACAAGTCCAGAATGAACCACAGATCCGCACAGTCCCGTTTTGGCACTGGAAACAGGAGGGAAACCCCTGTTGAAACAGGGTCGTTTCGACCACGTCCAAGCGCATCCACTCCAAGATTACCCGACGGAGAGCGGGAGAAGAAGCCTGGCCCACGAGCCTTGAATCTCCAAAAGGAGGAGCCGTCACCCACCACAGGCCAGAGGAAACAACCCGAAACGCCCATGAATCGTGGGATGCAAGCATGAGCAGACATCGCGAGCCTCCCACCCCCATTACCCTGTCAACAGGACAAACCGCGAAAGAGTCAATGCCCCTTACGAGAAGCCGACTGACGAACAGAAATCATTGTGCCGACAAGACAATGCTGGCTTCGAAGGAAGCACCGGCTCAGAAGCTGGCAAAAATGGTCCACTCTGACCGGAGGAACCCTGAGTCCTGGCACGACCTTTCCTAGAAGGCCAAGAATGGCCACCCTGGAGAACTAACAAGTCTGCATAGGATGACAACTAGACGAAATTGCCTGCAGAAACTACATGACAGCAAACTCCGCAAACACCAACGGATAAAACGTCGACGAAAACTTAAGAGCCAGGGGCCCAAGCAGATTCCAAAGAGAGCAAGCACAGCCTGTCAGCATGCAAGGCGAGAAGCAAAGAACAGACATCACCTCCTTGAGAATCGGTGCAAACAACTTCAACAGCAAGGCCGACCCTCTAGCCGCCGAGGCCAGCGCACCAGACGAAGGCCCGGCACTCAACGCCTCTACATCCTCCTCAAGCCAGTCCGAGGACAGCTCGAGAAGGGAAAAGAAGAGCAAGACCGAAGCCAAATGCCCACAGGCACGCAAATCCTCGGCAACCAAAGATGCCAAAAGGGCGGGAATCTGCACATGCAGCTGCACAAGGCCAACATCTGAAGAAAGTACAGGAGCGAACAAGCACGCATTAAACACTCAAACTCGTCCCCTAGGTAACCTGCAGAACGCTAGAAGTTTATCATCATTCAAGCATGCAGGTCTGACAGAAACCATGCCACGCCCCCAACAAAAAGAATGGGCAGTCTGCCAACCAGGAAGACTCCGGAACCTTCAAACGCACCCAATACGGGGCAGAAGAACCGAACTCAAACGAGGATGGATGCTTTTCAGAGGCAAAATCCGGGTCTTGCAGGAGGTACACAACTAGCACCTCCCAAGGAGAGATACAAGAGGCAGAAAACCTCTAGAAAGAAGGAGCTGAGGAACCCAAAAGAACCTGGAACCGAACCCCGGGAGGAGCTGACCCCAAATCATATTCATACAGGGCAGGGGAGGGGGGGTAAGAAAGCCCCTCCCTCTGCAAAAACAGGCCCTGCAAAGAGGGCGCCAAAACCCAATCGGGGTCAAAAGGAGCCCAAGCCCCTTCCCCAGGTCAATTCCTCCCCAGCCCCAGGATCCTCCAAACCAGGACCCGGGGCAGAACAGTCCTCCATACACTCTACCACTGAAGAAAAAGCAGAGTCCAGGGGAAAGGCAGAAAAGAAGGGGGGGCCTGCTGGTGGGACCCAGAAGCCTCGGCAGGAGGAACTGGCTCGAATGCCTCCATCCCCCCAACCCAAATAGAGCAGCCCCCAAAGCCACCCGAGTCTCTATTACCAACTAAACCCTGCCCTGACTCCGAAACTCTCAGACGTTTGGAAGCCAGGAGCTTGGGACCAGGACGAACAACAGAGGAAGGACCAGGGAGTGCGGAAGGAACTAAAGTCAAGGCGACTAACGCCCCCCCACGCCCCAAGTCTGAGTCCCTATAACCAAAACGGGGCAGCCTCGGGGCATCTGGGTGGGCAACCAACCAAGCACGTTACAGCAACCTAAACCTCACATGGAACACAAATGCCGCCTGTACCCGAATATCATTGTCATCAGAATGGGTAAACTGGAGAAAGAACAGAGCACAACTCACAAGACTCTGGGTTAAAGGTGTCGTTGACCCAACAGGCAGCATGACGGGGGCAAAAACGGTGACTGTCACCCTGAGACAAGGCACAGAGCAACCCTCAAACTCGCACGAGGTGAGGTGGAACTCTGAAGACGCACTCATAGGTTACATGAGCCCCAATGGGGATTTCCAGGGCCTGCAGGCTAACTGCTATGGGAAGCCCAGGCAAGATACTGTACATACTGAAAAACTGGCTAGACCCAAACTAGGAAAAACTGATAAAGCTGAACCCCTGCAACATGTACAATCACGGGGGCCTAGAGGAGGGCCGCCAAAACAACAGAAGTGGACCAATAACCTAACAAGGCAGACCTCCTCCAAGCAAGGAAAAAAGAAAATAAAAACCCTGAAAAAGGACAACGTACCTAGATGGACAGAAACCGACCGCCGCATAAGTAAGCAAGCTGTGCAGCACCTTGTACCCCTATGATATACCACTTCCTACCAAAGGCCATGAAAACCCTAGCTGGCCCCAAGGGTGGGGGTAATTACTGACCAGCAAAGACCCCACGGAAACAATTCCCAAAAGTTCTATGGAATAGAACCCTAGAACCTAAGGGTAGTTGTTACAAATGATATGAGTGGGGCTTCTATGGGGTACTGGTACTATTCAGGGGTAAAGGTAGTTAGAAGACAAGAGTATCAAATATGGGAGAGCTAAAAGGCCCGGCCCCCAAAATAAACTATCCACAGTAGTAATAACTTGCTACAAGACCATATATGTTAGTCTAAGGGTTGATCACTGCGCTCCCACCTTGGAAGAAGTGATACTCTGTAATTCATGTACTTATTTATTAATCCCTTAACAACCCCCCATATACACTCACACCAATAACAATAATAATAATAACTTTACCACACTATCTTACGTTAAAAGCCTTGGTCCACATAGACAGGATACAAGGTTTACACTAATAACAAGCTAGGGTAAAGTACTACTGGATAAGCACTGAAGCTGGATGCAGCTTAGGGTAGTGGGACCATGTGGTACCCTAATACAAAACACAACACTTAGGGTAAACAAAACACAGGCAAATACTAACCCCAGGTCTCACCAATAGTTACTACCAGAGTAGGTACACTCACTGATGCCCCGTACTTAGCTTAAGGATACAGGAACTTCAGGTAAGGGAAATAAGTAAGAGGAGAAGGGAGGAGAGTAGGGATACAGCCACAGAGTAGGTCTTAACCGCACGACACCAGCCACAGAGAAGACCGAGCTAGCCACCAGCTGCCTCCCTCATGTTGTGGTGCCGGGAGGAGCCTAATTGATCGTGCAGCTAAGCACATTAAAGATCTTCCCCTATGCAACGTATTGTTACTTTATGAATGATTAGAAAGTATTAGTAAGCAAAGTTGGTGCCTATGTTATTATTTAATAATCAACCCCCAGTTCAGTCTTTAAATGCTCTTTGAGAAACAATAATAGTCTTACGTCTGGCAGGGAAGATACAAACAATTGACATTCTAGATGCCCAACTGTGCTACCAGGAAGTTTAATAGCTCAATTTTGACCTCTGGTTTCCACTGGAGAACCCAGGGTCGTAACAGTAGTACTTACAGGGTTACCTTACCATGAGGTTACCTTGAGGTGCTTCCGGGGCTTAGCGTCCCCGCGGCCCGGTCGTCGACCAGGCCCCTTGGTTGCTGGACCGATCAACCAGGCTGTTGGACGCGGCTGCTCGCAGCCTGACGTATGAGTCACAGCCTGGTTGATCAGGTATCCTTTGGAGGTGCTTATCCAGTTCTCTCTCTTGAACACTGTGAGGGGATTGCCAGTTATGCCCCTTATGTGTAGTGGAAGCGTGTTGAACAGTCTCGGGCCTCTGATGTTGATAGAGTTCTCTCTCAGAGTACCTGTTGCACCTCTGCTTTTCAACGGGGGTATTCTGCACATCCTGCCATGTCTTCTGGTCTCATGTGGTGTTATTTCTGTGTGCAGGTTTGGGACCAGCCCCTCTAATATTTTCCATGTGTAAATTATTATGCATCTCTCCCGCCTGCGCTCAAGGGAGTACAGATTTAGGCTCTTTAGTCGGTCCCAATAGTTTAGATGTTTTACTGAGTGGATTCTAGCAGTAAAGGATCTCTGCACGCTCTCCAGGTCAGCAATTTCTCCAGCTTTGAAAGGGGCTGTCATTGTGCAGCAGTACTCCACTCTAGAGAGCACAAGCGTTTTGAAAAGTATCATCGTCGGTATAGCATCTCTAGTGTGAAAAGTTCTTGTTATCCAACCTGTCATTTTTCTTGCAGTTGTGACGGCTACTTTATTGTGTTCTTTAAAGGTAAGGTCTTCCGACATGAGTACACCCAGATCCTTTACATTATAATAATAATAATAATAATAATAATATTAATTTTTATTTAGGTAAGGTACATACATAAAGAGATTTTACAAAGTTTGTTGGCTTTATAGATAGAGCTAGTACATACAATGCCTAAAGCCACTATTACGCAAAGCGTTTCGGGCAGGAAAAACATTAATGACTAAAGCTTAAAACTAATGGGTAAAAAGAAAAGATGTGATGAGTACATATAAAAAATAGAGGTAAAAGAGGGGGGAACATTTTTGAAAAAGCAGCACAAATACAATTACAAATTATTACAGAAAATTACATTCAAACAGCGATGATTTGAAAAACAAAAAACATACATGGGTTGACAACAGAGGGGTAAGGTGGGTTACATGGAATTTATTAGGTATAGCTTCGTTTTTAACTAAAACTGGTTGAGAGAGGTACAGTCTTTAACATGGTTGGGAAGGTCATTCCACATTCTGGGCCCCTTGATTTGTAGAGCATTTCTGGTTTGATTAAGTCGTACTCTAGGAATATCAAAACTGTATTTTCTGATCAGGGGAAGGAAGACACCAAGCCTTGGGGGCGTAATTTTATTGACATGATAAATAATTCTGCAGAGGTAAAACAGGCTTTTTAAATAGGACTTAACAAATGTATAACATAGCCGTGGCTAACGCAAAGTACACGAAACATCTTAAATTGTACACCCGTAGTAAAACGTAATCTTATAGCCTAGTAACAAACTCTGCAGAAACCTAATGTCCTACTAATGTCTAGAATTAGCAGTGAGGCGAATGTAACAAATCTAATACTAAGTATAACAGGACACCAAAGTGAACAACATAACATAAGGGAAACCCTAGCTGGAGAATAATCAGGCGGCAGAAAACATAGTGACTGGGGAAGCGTATTTGGAGAAGAAAATAACCCCAGGCCAGAGGCCGAGCCGCCAAGGACGGAATTACCTGACAAGGTAGGGCTTACTAGTAGAATGTCTGTAAAGTCAAAGTAGTAGCTGCGGACAGCGGAACACTTGGGGGCGGGCGCTGCACCCCCCCCCCCCCCCCACCCATCCCCAGTGAATCGGGAGGAAAACGTGAGGAACAACGACTGACGTAGTCAGAACCGTGAGAACTGGCAGCCAGCAGAAAGGGGGAGGAGGGTGGGCGCTTCGTGAATCTTGGACCTGGTCGGGAGAGGGAGTGAGAGCGGGACCTGACTTCGCGCGCCTTTTATGCCACCCAGGCTGGCCGCACCACGCCTGCGGGACGCGATGCGCAATTGTCTCTTCCTTCCCCATCAGAAACTCCACCGCCTTTCGTCAAAAGGCAGTGGGCCATTTATTTCTGGTGTGGTGCTCATGGGTTCTGTTACAACCTTCTATGAAGCTTTTGAGATCAGGATTGGCATTATAGTTTAGCGTTTTATATATGTATAATACACATGAGAGAATGTGCAGTGACTTAATGTCTAACATATTCAGGGATTTGAGTAGGGGTACCGAGTGATGTCTGGGGCCAGAATTGGATATTGTCCTAATAGCAGCTTTGTGTTGAGTAATTAGAGGACGTAAGTGATTTTGGGTAGTAGAGCCCCAAGCACAAATACCATAGTTGAGATATGGATAGATAAGGGAGTAATAGAGAGTCACCAGGGCAGGGCGTGGTACATAATATCTGATCTTAGAAAGAATGCCCACAGTTTTTGAAACTTTTTTTGATATATTTAGAATGTGTCCCTGGAAATTCAGCTTGTGGTCAATGAGAATGCCAAGGAATTTGCCATCTAATTTGTTACAAATTTGGGTATTGTTTATTTTGAGATTTATTTGATTATAGGATTTATTGCCAAACAGAATATAGAAAGTTTTGTCAATGTTAAGGGTAAGTTTGTTGGCAGTTAGCCACAGATGGACTTTATTAAGCTCAGTATTTACTGTGGCATTTAGAGCAAGGGGATCAGGACTGGAGTAAATGAAGGTTGTGTCATCAGCAAATAGAATTGGTTTGAGGTGTTGGGAGGCATTTGGAAGGTCATTAATGTAGATGAGAAAGAGGTAGATGTTGTAGATGATGTAGATGAGAAACAATGTTGTAGATGAGAAACATTGCCTTTTCATTCTATGTTATGATTTGCCTGAGTTTTGTACGTGGTTTCCGTTTTTATATTTTCATTTTTTCCATAGCGCATGAGCTGGAACTTATCCTCGTTAAACACCATATTATTTTCTGTAGCCCATAGAAAGACCTGATCTACATCTGACTGGAGGTTTGCCGTGTCCTCTATGTTGCCTACTCTCATGAAGATCCTAGTGTCATCTGCAAAGGATGATACAGTGCTATAGGTGCCTAGGGAAGAAAACCCTAAGTGCATGTAGCCCCAATAGAGTACTCTCAAATTTCTCCTGGCCACCACTAAGGTACCGGAATCTGAATCTGGTACCTGAAGCCTAGAATCTGAGGCCAGAGTCAACGTCTGCCCCGGACCACATCAGCCAACGAACTGGAGTTGTTGGGTACCTGGCGTAGGGGTCCAGGGCTCCCATTTCACCTCCCAGGGAGAGGAGGGCTGTGTGGACAAGCAGCGGAGTATGGCGTTTGCACGTTTCTTTAAGTAGGGGGAGTTCTGCATCTCTGTTCTGTCCTGGGTTGCAATTTTCTTACAATGTGGGTCTATTTTGTTATGCCTACATTTCTGGGTGCCAACCCTGGTCGATGCCAGACATGGAAAGCCTCCAAACACAGGAAAGGGGGGAGGTTCCATAGGCCATTGCTCCCTTTGCCTCTGAGGGGGCCAGGTTCTGGCCAATGGTCCCCGATAGGCTGAACTCCAATTGACCGATGCTCCAGACTAATATAACACACATATCAGCCTGATAGCTCCAGGGAGCTAGAAAGTCTCCCCACAGAAAATGTATTAAAAAGTATTAAGTATTAGGGGTGAACTGTTTCTTCGTATTATATATATATATATATATATATATATATATATATATATATATATATATATATATATATATATATATATATATATGTCGTACCTAGTAGCCAGAACGCACTTCTCAGCCTACTATGCAAGGCCCTTTTTGCCTAATAAGCCAAGTTTTCATGAATTGTTTTTCGACTACCTAACCTACCTAACCTAACCTAACTTTTTCGGTTACCTAACCTAACCTATAAAGATAGGTTAGGTAGGGTTGGTTAGGTTCGGTCATATATCTACGTTAATTTTAACTCCAATAAAAAAAATTGACCTCATACATAGTGAAATGGGTAGCTTTATCATTTAATAAGACAAAATTTAGAGAAAATATATTAATTCAGGAAAACTTGGCTTATTAGGCAAATCGGGCCTTGCATAGTAGGCTGAGAAGTGCGTTCTGGCTACTAGGTACGACATATATATATATATATATAAATATATATATATATATATATATATATATATATATATATATATATATATATATATATATATATATATATATATATATATATATAGAGAGAGAGAGAGAGAGAGAGAATAGAAGCGACTATTAAGCCATAAGAATAGAGCGACCTACCATGAACACCCAAATCACGGAACTATTTACTCTACCCACCATGAGAGTAAGGACAAGACAAGAACATATCGATGCCAACACAGAAGACAATGTCCAACATAACAGGCCAATTACACTGGATTAATCTTTGTGTTTAGATAGGAGATGCCTCGTATGGGCCAATAAGCCTTCTGCAGCCCCTATGTTTATCCCTTATGTATCCCCCCATGTTTTTCACCTTCATTGTATTATCACCTGACCTAATGCGGGTATAAAATCAACTAGTATTGTAAGATCTGTTCACTTGAGAATGAACCATGGAGGTTCGAAACGTCGTGCAAATTATACAAATAAGTGTAATACACTCTATAGTAAATCACTTCTTTTCTTCACCTTAAAAGTACGAAAATGAGTTTTGGAGAACTCCTATTCCAATTAAGCCCTGATGCTAAGAAAATAGTTAGAGGGATAGAAGCCCTAAACCAGAAAATAATAAATACAGAATATGCGGTCATATTCAATGAAACATGTTTGAAAGAAAACCTGCTGCCAGTATACACCAATATATATATATATATATATATATATATATATATATATATATATATATATATATATATATATATATATATATATATATATATATATATATATATATATAACTGACGATTTACTATAAAACCAGAAAAACGGCCAGCCTGCTCATGAGAAACTCTCCAGACACAAAACAGAACGCTTTAAAAGAGACTAACGTCGTCTATGCCTTCAAATGCCCTCTTGGGGACTGTAAGCTCCAAAAAACCCAGTATATAGGCAAGACAACAACATCTCTTTCTAGGCGTTTAACGATGCATAAGTAACAGGGCTCCATTAAGGAACATATAATCTCTTCCTACAACCAAACCATCGCCAGAGAAATCCTAGTAAACAACACAGAAATCATCGATAGATACAGCGATAGCAGGCGGCTTGACGTTTGCGAGGCACTACTCATCAAGAAGTCAACACCAGCAATCAACAGCCAATTATTGCACAACTATATTCTACCCACCTCAAGACTCCGCTCCAATATAGAAGCATCAAGAAATATTGACCAATAGGCTTTCTACAAACACTTCTATTCAATATCCATTGTTTCGTGTTCTGTCTTGTGTTGATGAAATTAATACCCTATTAATACTCTTGTTCTGTCTTGTGTTGATGAAATTAATACCCTATTAATGCCACATCTTGTTCTGTCTTGTGTTAATGCCACATCACCCCTTCCACCTCACTCAAATGTAGATATAAAATCGGAGATGCGTAAGTTCTATTCAGTTGTGTATTTGTGAACTAAAGTCTTTGAAAATGTAATAAGTTTTACGAAACGCGCTCGTGTCGCATCAGACTAGAAATAAAAATGAATTTTGGAGAATTGATTTTTGATTTACCTCCAACAGTGAAAAGAAATGTACGAAAGATTGAGAAAATTCGTGTTAGAATTATTAATCTTACTTTTTCGGTCATATTTAATAATATATATATATATATATATATATATATATATATGTCGTACCTAGTAGCCAGAACTCACTTATCAGCCTACTATTCAAGGCCCGATTTGCCTAATAAGCCAAGTTTTCCTGAATTAATTTATTTACTATAATTTTTTTCTTATGAAATGATAAAGCTACCCTTTTCACTATGTATGAGGTCAATTTTTTTTTATTGGAGTTAAAATTAACGTAGATATATGACCGAACCTAACCAACCCTACCTAACCTAACCTAACCTATATATATAGGTAAGGTTAGGTTAGGTAGCCAAAAAAGCTAGGTTAGGTAGACGAAAAAACATTAATTCATGAAAACTTGGCTTATTAGGCAAATCGGGCCTTGCATAGTAGGCTGAGAAGTGAGTTCTGGCTACTAGGTACGACATATATATATATATATATATATATATATATATATATATATATATATATATATATATATATATATATATATATACACACACACACACACGTGTGTATATCACGAAAATAAACACGTGGATTAAAAATGTGACAATGTCAGACCACGGAGGAAAAATGAAACAGGAATTTCCTTAAGTACTTTCGTATATTAATACATCTTCAGAAGGAGTGATTTTTACAGATCGAGTACTGGACATAAATAGGCAGGAGAGAATGGTGGAGTGAGGTGAGGTACAATACGTGGACACTGCAGACGGTCTATTGGCCCATCTGATGCAGCCCATTGGCATATATATATATATATATATATATATATATATATATATATATATATATATATATATATATATATATATATATATATATATATATATATATATATATACTCTTACATACTCAGAGTTAAATGGGCAAGTTTTTCCCTGAATGTTCTGTGTTCCCTTCTCTGAGGCTGTGGGTCCCTATAATTGCACCAGAGGTGGTACCCCCCTATAGAGCGTAACTTGATAGTTAACACATAGATACTAAACACTATTACAAATATTCATATAATGACTACAATTCTACAAAAAATGTATATAAAATGCAAGCAGAATAAGCGACAATTATAAAGTACTAACCAAAATCTTATAAAAACTCAAATATTAAACAAATCTAAATACCAAAAAAAGTATTATATATCCTAAATAAAAAGATTATACAAATGTACAATGTCAAGACTTAAAATAAATAAGAAATGGCAAAAACATGGTAAACTAAACAAAATTATAATAAAATTAAACTGCCAGAATGAACTATAAAACAAATTACAGGTCCTACAATGTGCACTATACAGTGTACAATTGAACAGCCGAAAGGTTGCTATTTAACAGAGGCCGCAGCTCCTTTATATACATTGTATAAGGATTCCATTACTCTCAAATCTGACTGGCCATTCATACAAGTGTCCAGAATTTTAAAATTAGATTCCAGCAGAGAATGATTAAACTCATAACAATGGTTTCTAATCTCCGAAAATGCTGGTTTAGACAATGGTAATCTAGTCCTAAAAGACACTCCCCGGTGCTCAAGTATCCTAATCTTAAAGTTCCGAATGAAACTTCCGATATATCCAGCATTACAGCTGGAACAATTATACATATATACGATATTAGAGCACAGGGGGGTAGGCACTTTATCTTTAAATTTAAAATAAGAGTCTATGGTATTTGTGTTGACAAAAATAAATCTAAAGTCTACTTGAGGATAACAATGCTGCAACAGTCTCCTCAAACGACTCCTTACAGAAAAACTAATTGTGCCATAAAATGGTAATTTAATATATTTAATATCCCTTTCTACTGTAGTAATCATACACGATGGGTGAAACTTCTTATTTAAGAAATTCCTTATAAAGGTATAAACCATATGCAAAGGATAATCATTATTTGAAAAAAATTTCACAAGAAAATTAATTTCTTGATCAAAGTTATTTCAATTTGAACATAAAACAAAGGCTCTATTCAGTAGAGTATTAAATGCATTTTTCTTAAAAATATCAGGAACACAAGAATTAAAATTTAAACCTAAACCAGTAAAAGTTGGTTTTCTAAAAACATTAGTGTTGAACCCATTAAGGTTATTCACTTTGACATCAAGAAATGACAATGAATTATCCATTTCACACTCTGCAGTGAAACGTATATTACTATGTTGTGCATTAAGATACTCTCTAAATTTCTCAATATGACATTGGTCCTTAAATAACAAAAAAGTGTCATCTACATATCTCCTATACAAGACTGGTTTAAAGTCCAAAGGACATTTATCAAGCCAATTTTTGTCATGAAAACTCAAAAAAAGCATTAGCAAGTGCAGGACCTAAGGGAGACCCCATTGCTACTCCATCAATTTGTTTATAACATATATTATTAAACATAAAGACAGAGTCTTTAACCGCTAATTCTAACAACCATCTGAACATTTTACTACAAAATCCAGACACTAAATTAGTGTCAGCAAATAACTGATTTACACAAATATCAATGGTTTCCAACAAAGGAATATTAGTAAAGAGTGATTCAACATCGAAACTCGCCATTATAGTTGGGAACTCAAAATTTAAAGAGGAAAGTTCCTTTACAAAATCCTGAGAATTTCTCACAGTAAATTCATTATGCGTTAATGGTTCTAATAATGGAACCAGAAACTTTGCCAGTTTGTAATTAAAAGTGCCAATCGCTGATAAAATAGGACAAATCAGTATACCTGTTTTATGAACTTTAGGTAACCCATATAAGATGCCTGGCTTACAACCAGTTGCAAGCAATTTTGTATAATCAAAAGGAAAGTCTTTCAGACCTTTCAAAACTATTTAGTTTATCCTCACATTTCAAAATATACGAAAAGGGGTCTATATCAACCAACTTAAATTTAGAGGGGTCTTCTAACAACCTTTCAACCTTATTTACATAATCTAACTTGTCCAAAACCACTATACCCCTACCTTTATCTGGTCTAGTAATACAAATACCCCAATCATTCTTTAAGCCATTAATACAATCTAATTTCCTTTTATCAAATAAAGGGAATGTAGATTTATATTTATTGAAGTCATTAAAGACTTCATGTGCTAAGGAAGAAACAGATGATATTGGTCCAACTATAATTTGTACCAGTCCTTAGGGTACAAGTTTTCAATGTATTACATAACCGCTCAAAACCTAAAAAATGATTAACAAATTTAGGTTTTTTACACGTCAAGCCGAAGTCTAACCCCAGAGAGAGAAGTTCTTTCTCGATGGGAGACAAAATTCTCTTTGAAAAATTAAAAACCACCTTATCAGGGTCCACCGAATTAAATGAAGGTATACCCAAGTTCCGCATTTTCTTCCCGTGAATAAGTCTACATTTTTCAACCCTTTTATCATTATAATTTTCATATTTACATTTTAAGGATGCAAAATCAACCCAGGAAACCAAGATCTTGAATTTCTCCAAGTTCACGTGCAATTCACTTTTCAACTTATTTACCCGCTTCTGCTTTTCAGAAATTTCAAAGTCCAACAATCTTAATAACCAAGAATTATATTCACTTGTTATTTATATATATATATATATATATATATATATATATATATATATATATATATATATATATATATATATATATATAGATATAGAATATAGTTGATAGTTGTGCAATAATTGGCTGGCCAATTAATGCACAACTATATTCTACCCACTTCAAGACTCCGCACCAATATAGAAGCATCAAGAAATATAGGCCAATAGGCCCTTTGCAGTTACTTCCATTCTTCCCTTTAACTTACAAAATATTATACCCATTGTTTTGTGTTCTGTCTTGTGTTGAAATTTTGTTTTCACCTCATCCAAAACTGTTGTAACATATCACCTCACCCAAATGCAGATATATATATATATATATATATATATATATATATATATATATATATATATATATATATATATATATATATATATATATATATATAAATATATATATATATATATATATATATATATATATATATATATATATATATATGTCGTACCTAGTAGCCAGAACGCACTTCTCAGCCTACTATGCAAGGCCCAATTTGTCTAATAAGCCAAGTTTTCACGAATTAATATATTTTCTCTAATTTTTTTCTCATGAAATGATAGAGCTACCCATTTCATTATGTATGAGGTCAATTTTTTTTAATTGGAGTTAAAATTAACGTAGATATATGACCGAACCTAACCAACCCTACCTAACCTAACCTATCTCTATAGGTTAGGTTGGGTTACGTAGCTGAAAAAGATAGGTTAGGTTAGGTTAGGTAGGTTAGGTAGTCGAAAAACAATTAATTCATGAAAACTTGGCTTATTAGGCAAATCGGGCCTTGCATAGTAGGCTGAGAAGTGCGTTCTGGCTACTAGGTACGACATATATAAATATATATATATATATATATATATATATATATATATATATATATATATATATATATATATATATAAATATATATATATATATACTGTATTATATATATATATATATATATATATATATGTCGTACCTAATAGCCAGAACGCACTTCTCAGCCTACTATGCAAGGCCCGATTTGCCTAATAAGCCAAGTTTTCATGAATTAATTGTTTTTCGACTACCTAACCTACCTAACCTAACCTAACCTAACTTTTTCGGCTACCTAACCAAACCTAACCTATAAAGATAGGTTAGGTTAGGTTAGGTAGGGTTGGTTAGGATCGGTCATATATCTACGTTAATTTTAACTCCAATAAAAAAAAATGACCTCATACATAATGAAATGGGTAGCTTTATCATTTCATAAGAAAAAAATTAGAAAAAATATATTAATTCAGGAAAACTTGGCTTATTAGGCAAATCGGGCCTTGAATAGCAGGCCAAAAAGTGAGTTCTGGCTACTAGGTACGACATATATATATATATATATAAATATATATATATATATATATAAATATATATATATATGTCGTACTTAGTAGCCAGAACGCACTTCTCAGCCTACTATGCAAGGCCCGATTTGCCTAATAAGCCAAGTTTTCATGAATTAATGTTTTTTCGACAACCTAACCTACCTAACCTAACCTAACCTAACTTTTTCGGCTACCTAAACTAACCTATCCTATAAAGATAGGTTAGGTTAGGTTAGGTAGGGTTGGTTAGGTTCGGTCGTATATCTACGTTAATTTTAACTCCAAAAAAAAATAAATTGACCTCATACATAATGAAATGCGTAGGTTTATCATTTCATAAGAAAAAAAATTGAGAAAATATATTAATTCATGAAAACTTGGCTTATTAGGCAAATCGGGCCTTGCAAAGTAGGATGATAAGTGCGTTCTGGCTACTAGGTACGACATATATATATATAAATATATATATATATATATATATATATATATATATATATATATATATATATATATATATATATATATATATATATATATATGGGAGTATGGGTTCGAGTCACTTCTGGGGTGTGAGTTTTCAGTTATATATATATATATATATATATATATATATATATATGTATATATATATATATATATATATATATATATATATATAAATATAAATATATATATATATATATATATATATATATATATATATATATATATATATATATGTCGTACCTAGTAGCCAGAACGCACTTCTCAGCCTAGTATACAAGGCCCGATTTGCATAATAAGCCAAGTTTTCATGAATTATTTGTTTTTCGACTACCTAACCTACCTAACCTTACCTAACCTAACTTTTTCGGCTACCTAACTTAACCTAACCTATAAAGATAGGTTAGGTTAGGTTAGGTAGGGTTGGTTAGGTTCGGTCATGTATCTACGTTAATTTTAACTCCAATAAAAAAAAATTGACCTCATATAGAATGAAACGGGTAGCTTTATCATTTCATAAGAAAAAAATTAGAGAAAATATATTACTTCAAGAAAACTTGGCTTATTAGGCAAATCGGGCCATGCATAGTAGGCTGAGAAGTGCGTTCTGGCTACTAGGTACGACATATATATATATATATATATATATTATTAAATATGACCGAAAAAGTAAGATTAATAATTCTAACACGAATTTTCTCAATCTTTCGTACATTTCTTTTCACTGTTGGAGGTAAATCAAAAATCAATTCTCCAAAATTCATTTTTATTTCTAGTCTGACGTGACATGAGCGCGTTTCGTAAAACTTACTACATTTTCAAAGACTTTAGTTTACAAATACACAACTGAATAGAACTTACGCATCTCCGATTTTATATCTACATTTTTGTGAGGTGGATGGGGTGAGGTGGCATTAATAGGGTATTAATTTCATCAACACAAGACAGAACAAGAGGTGGCATTAATAGGGTATTAATTTCATCAACACAAGACAGAACACGAAACAATGGGTATTGAATAGAAGTGTTTGTAGAAAGCCTATTGGTCCATATTTCTTGATGCTTCTATATTGGAGCGGAGTCTTGAGGTGGGTTATATGCACAACTATATTCTACCCACCTCAAGACTCCGCTCCAATATAGAAGCATGAAGAAATATGGACCAATAGGCTTTCTACAAACACTTCTATTCAATACCCATTGTTTCGTGTTCTGTCTTGTGTTGATGAAATTAATACCCTATTAATGCCACCTCTTGTTCTGTCTTGTGTTGATGAAATTAATACCCTATTAATGCCACCTCACCCCATCCACCTCACTAAAATGTAGATATAAAATCGGAGATGCGTAAGTTCTATTCAGTTGTGTATTTGTAAACTAAAGTCTTTGAAAATGTAATAAGTTTTACGAAACGCGCTCGTGTCGCGTCAGACTTGAAATAAAAATTAATTTTGGAGAATTGATTTTTGATTTACCTCCAACAGTGAAAAGAAATGTACGAAAGATTGAGAAAATTCGTGTTAGAATTATTAATCTTACTTTTTCGGTCATATTTAATAATATATGTTTACAGGAAAGACTGCTACCAAAATATACTAATATATATATATATATATATATATATATATATATATATATATATATATATATATATATATATATATATATATATATATATATATGTATATATATTTTTTTTTTGCATAGAAAATTATTAACATTTGCCAATGCATAAATTTTATAACTAACAAAGTGCAGTATAAAATACAGCAATAGAACATACTCATCATAACGGGTGTGAAATTTGGATACTCCAGGTGGCAGTACATTGGATGCTAACAGGCAGTGGCCCCCCTCCCTACTGAACCAGTTTCGGCTTCTTGGTGCATCTAGTAGATTTTTCCATCTTTTCATCCATTTTTTTGAGGAGCCTTGCCATTTGTTCATTTCGAGGGATACCAATGAGATTGTCCAGGTACCCTTTCGTATACCCAACATTGTAAGTCACAGCTGTCGTGGCAATACAGAAGTCAGTCATGGTTCGAGAAACAAATGTGTCTTCTGGGTTGAAATGCCAAACTCGTTGGTGTAGCGACTTATTCAAGTTATTTAAATTTCGTCTCTTTCCCATGAAATACATGCGTATGTTGGGCTTTTCTATCTTCTTCTGTGCCCCATATGGTCCAGCACCATTGTTCAGTGCACAAACCTTATGGTATGCACTTCGCTCACCATCACTCACAAAGGTCATATACCTGAGTTTGTAGTCTTTTGATCGATGCCACAAAACTACCGCTGCATCTCCCTCCATATTCTCAGCAGTGTCACTATAATTTCTATGGCAATGTGGAACATGTTCCATCTTCTTCTCTTCATACTCTGCCTCTGTCAGGTTTCCTTCTCTCTTCTGTTCATCAAATGTTAGGCACTGCTTGCACTTTTTGTGAAACACATTGTAGTCTACAACTAATCCGGTGAAAATTTCAACTAAAAAGGCAATACCAACTTGGGAATTACCGGGATGTTCCTTTGTGTGCCACAACCCGTCAAAGAACACATCAATGTCAAGGAAGCCTTCCTCATCTTTTGCTCTATTCAATTCTCTACAATAATAATCTACGATCTTGTCATGAGATTCCGCTTGTACCTCTAACCATTTTTCACGTGCCTTTTCTCCGATCATGTTCCGGAACTTTTTATAGTCTTTTCTTGAAACACCTGACATACTCAATCCCCGGTTCATATTTAAGAATGATCTATAACCTTGACCAGCGAGCATATTGCTCAAAACTAATGCCTTCAGGGTTTCATTATTGCTCACGAGAGTGGTTCGAGTCAGGAGCATACAAACAGTACACCTTTTCTCGATAATCACATCACATTGGTAATTAATTATTCTATGTTTCAACGCAGGAAGTCGACAGGAATTACACGCACGAGTATCAAGATAGTCTACCAACTTTTTGGCAGAGATTATTGCATTCGTCCCACAATCTTCTACAGGCTCTTTACCTTTCTTACTTTGATTTACTTTACGCTTGGTCGAAACATTACGAGTAACCAAAACGTTACTGGAAGTACCTGGTCCTGTCGCCTGGTCACTGGACGTACCTGGTCTTGTTGCCTGCCTGCTGGAAGTAGCTGATCTTGTTGCCCGGCTGCTGGAAGTACCTGGTCCTGTCGCCTGGTCACTGGAAGTATCTGGCCTTGTTGCCTGGCTGCTGGAAGTACCTGGTCTTGCTGCCTGCCTGCTGGAGGTACCTGGTCCTGTCGCCTGGTCACTGGAAGTACCTGGCCTTGTTGCCTGCCTGCTGGAAGTACCTGGTCCTGTCGCCTGGTCACTGGAAGTACCTGGTCTTGTTGCCTGGCTGCTGGAAGTACTTGGTCCTGTCGCCTGGCTGCTGGAAGTACCTGGTCCTGTCGCCTGGCTGCTGGAAGTACCTGGTCTTGCTGCCTGCCTGCTGGAAGTACCTGGTCCTGTCGCCTGGTCAATGGAAGTACCTGGCCTTGTTGCCTGGCTGCTGGAAGTACCTGGCCTTGTTGCCTGGCTGCTGGAAGCACCTGATCCTGTCGCCTGCCTGCTGGAAGCACCTGATCCTGTCGCCTGGCCACAGGAAGTGGCGGCTACTGCTCCGTCCTCCGGGAAAGTTTGACATGAAGGTGCCTGATGGCGAGCACGGGCACCAGACCTCTGCTGCCTGGTCATGGCTGTGGCCTGGTCACCAGACCCGCTGCTGGCCCTGGTCCCTCCCCGGCCTATGGCTTGCCGTCTTCTTAATCTTAGGCGGCGCGCGTGTGCAGCTCTCAGTTGTCTCCTAGACACGGCCATTGTCAAGACCTTTCTTCTTCTTCTTCGTGATACGTGTTGTTGATTTAGGGGCGACGACGATCGTGGGATCAGATGCGATATGTGGAGATCAGCAGAGAAGTTGTTGTTGTTGTTGTGTTGAGGGGCGACGGCCAGCTGGGACAGGCGCCGAGCCTAAACCTAATATTTAGTTTTACACAAAATAACAAATGAAATCATCCAGAAATGTCAATGTTCATAGATGTATATCTAGAAAATAAATCTTAAAAATCGATTACGTATTACTAATCCTCTAGGAGAGTTTATTATCCACTACCGCCTACAGGATGGATATGTGGTGCATAATAAATTAACTAAACTAACAGTTTATGTAAATACGAATAATAACACTGAAATATAATGAAATAATAGAGACCAATAATGCTACTAAGCATGATACATGATACAGTATCTGAGCATGGGGGTTCAACCACTGTCGATTACCTGGAGCCCATCATCACCCAGCACAAATCTGCTATTATAGCAGATTATATCTTCCTCGTAGCAAACATGGACACAACACCACCAGAAAGCAAGAAACTTACATTCAGGCTACACAGTGAAGCAGCTTTAGGCAACCTTACAAATGCACTTCACAATATTAACTGGGAATCTGATTTCAATAATACACAGGATATAAATTCATTAGCTAACCTCTTTCTCTCCAAAACTCTATTAAGCCTCTACAACACTCACTGTCCCCTCCTTACCAAACAAGTAACTGACAAAAGATTAAACAATCATGGCTCACAAGTGGCATATTAAAATCAATCAACAAGAAATGGTCACTGCTTGCATCACAAGCGGGGATGTTTCTGGCGGGGGAGAAAGAAACAATTGCGCAGCGCGTCCCGCGGCGTTGCGCGGGCAGTTTGGGGCCGTATAAATACGGGCGCACAATGGGGCTCCGCCTCACTCCGCCTGCCCTCGCCGCTGCCCTCGCAAAACCCCACCCTCCCCCCCTTTGCAAGCGGCTGCTTTTGTACCCCCGTCATGCTTTGCACAGTTGTCCCGATTGTCTCCCCACTGCATGTGGGAAGGGGGGTGCAGCGCCGGTCCCCAAGTGTCCCGCTGTCCGCAGCTAATACTTTGCCCAGTCTAGGTGCTAGTAAGCCCTACTTGTAGTCACACCCCCTTCTCCTTATCCATTAGGTCTTTTACGGCCTCTTGGCCGGGTACATTACGTGTTATGTGGTCTCTCACTTATTAGTTATTCTTTGTGTCCTGCCTGTTATATCCTAGTGTTATATAATTACTACACATTTGCACTCGGCCTTAATTCTAGTACCAGTTAACCTTTAGGTTTCTGCAGAATTAGTTTCCATGTCACTATAGGCTAAGGTCTCATACTTACTACGGGTGTACCTTTTAAGTTAAATCTAGTCCTTGGAATTGTTACTGTTAATTCTTACTTTATATATTTACTTTATATATTTACTTTATATATTTTAATATAAACGTTATATATTCCTTAAATTATATTTGAAACTTTGTATATTTACATGTTCAATATTAAGTTTTATATAATATCAACTTTGTTAAGTCTATAATATAAACCGTGTTTAATATAAACTTTATATAATTACTTACTTTATGTGAACTTTATATATTTACATGTTCTGCAGAATTTAATCTTCAATAAACTTTAACGCCCCATACTGCCAGTATCTTTCTCCCCCTGGTCAGAAAACATGAATATGAAAATAAACTAAGGATTGGCCTAGTTACAAAAGAAGTTGTTAAAATAAATAAATAAATAAATAAATAAATAAATAAATAAATAAATAAATAAATGTTTATTCAAGTAAGGTACATACATATAAGAGATTTTTACAAAAATTGCTAGGTTTATAGATAGAGCTGGTACATACAATGCCTAAATTAAGCCACTATTACGCAAAGCGTTTCGGGCAGGAAAAACATTAAAGACTAAAACTTAATACTAATTGAGTTTAAAGTATAAAATGTGTTGAGAACAAATAAAAATAAAAATAAGAAAGAGGGGAACATGGCTGAAAAAGCAGCACAAATATAATTAGGTCGACAAACAGCGGTTTTTAAAAAGACAGACATGGGTTGACAACAGAGGGGTAAGGTAGGTTACAGGGAATTTATTAGGTAGTGCTTCGTTTTTATCTTAAACTGGTTGAGAGAGGCACAGTCTTTAACATGATTGGGAAGGTCATTCCACATTCTGGGTTCCTAGCTTGATTTGTAGAGCATTTCTAGTTTGATTAAGTCGTACTCTTGGAATATCAAAACTGTATTTGTTTCTG
Organism: Procambarus clarkii; assembly: GCF_040958095.1. Lineage (NCBI taxonomy): Eukaryota > Metazoa > Arthropoda > Malacostraca > Decapoda > Cambaridae > Procambarus > Procambarus clarkii. Next base: position 10,673,058 of record NC_091207.1, read on the forward strand.
GTGTGATGCTCATGGGCTCTGTTACAACCTTCAATGAAGCTTTTGAGGTCAGGATTGGCATTACAGTTCAGCGTTTTATATATATGTATAATACACATGAGAGAATGTACAGTGACTTAATGTCTAACATATTCAGAGATTTGAGTAGGGGTACCGAGTGCTGTCTGGGGCCAGAGTTAGATGTTGTCCTAATAGCAGCTTTGTGTTGAGTAATTAGAGGATGTAAATGATTTTGGGTAGTATGACCCCAAGCACAAATACCATAGTTGAGATATGGATAGATGAGAGAGTAATAGAGCGTCACCAGAGCAGGGCGAGGTACATAATATCTGATCTTAGAAAGAATGCCAACAGTTTTTGAAACTTTTCTTTTTATATATTTGGAATGTGTCCCTAGAAATTCAGCTTGTGGTCAATGAGAACGCCAAGGAATTTGCCATCTATTTTGTTACAAATTTGGGTATTGTTTATTCTGAGATTTATTTGATTAGAGGATTTATTGCCAAACAGAATATAGAAAGTTGTGTCAATGTTACGGGTGAGTTTGTTGGCAGTTAGCCAAAGATGGACTTTATTTAGCTCAGTATTTACTGTGGCATTTAGAGCAAGGGGATCAGGACTGGAGTAAATGAAGGTAGTGTCGTCAGCAAATAGAAGCCTGTCAGTAAAAGCCTCCAGAACTTTAGCCTCTGCTATTGCATTGCTCTACAACAAGTCACTTGAACTCCAAACCTTTCCAGATATTCTAAAAAAGCGAAAGTAACCCCTGTCCACAAATGTGATCTCACAGATGTTAACAACTACAGATCTATATCAATCCTGCCTACTTTGTCAAAAATATTTGAAAAACTAATCTACAAGCAGCCAAATATCCCCAGTTTGCTAACTGTAGGTAGTAACTAAGTGATTGTAACCTATCCACCGCTGCCCACTGGATGGGGGGCGGTGTGCAGGACAAACATATCAATTGTGACACTAGGCTCTCCACATATGTCAGTTGCTTAATTTAGAAACTGTACTTGTGGTCGATCTCGAGCCCATTGTTGATGTGACAACTTATATTGAATTTTGTAACTAGCTCATCAAGATTGTAACTTGCTTAGCTAAATGAATTGTGGGGTTCAGTCCCTGAGCCCATTATGTGCCTCTGTAACCCTTTCCACTACCGCCCACAAGATGGGTATGGGGTGCATAATAAATGAACTAAACTATCTGGTGAGAGTCTAAACTCGGTGCAGTCGTAGTCTGCTGTCTGCTGTCTGCTCTGTGTCGAAGCTGGAGCATCATGGGGTCGATAATTAGAACTGCATACACCGAGTGCTACATTCTTGAGGTTGAAGGGGTGTGATAACTCCGAAGCGTCTGACTGAAGTTATCTGAATCACTGTGGAAATTGCACTGATGCTTACTCGTTGTTGTCGTTGCTTAAGATTCAGCTACTGGGAACAAAAACTTCCAAATAGCACGGGCTATGGTGAGCCCGTAGTAGACATACCTGGCACAGGAGCGGGGCTGTAACCTGGAGGATGCTTACTCGCTTCTTGATTGCTCATATTATTGGACTACACCTCAGCTTCCTCCAATAGGATGGAAAGAATGTTACCTGCAATTAGGGAAAAGATTTAATGGATTAAGTAGACTTATCTCCTTAAGCTAATGAGAGCTTAGAGCGAGTGGGACATAATATACTCGCTACAGGTGTTAACCAACAAACACACACTAAACATACAAAAGACCTACTACATCTTATTTGGGAGCAAATAAAAAAAACAATTCAGCTTCAGATAGACAATGTTCAGCAATGTTCAAATTCAGCAATAAAAATTAATTACTTTCCTGCTAGAGGCGGGAAGCAGGAGGCGGGAAGCCAGCCACAACAACAACAGGGTGGCGGGAAGCCAGCAACAAAAACAAGCGGGCGGCGGGAAGCCACAACAAGAGGGCGGCAGGAAGCCAGCAACAACAACAAGCGGGCGGCGGGAAGCCACAACAGGAGGGCGGCGGGAAGCCAGCAACAAAAACAAGCGGGCGGCGGGAAGCCACAACAAGAGAGCGGCGGGAAGCCAGCAACAACAACAAGCGGGCGGCGGGAAACCAGCAACAACAACAAGCGGGCGGCGGGAAGCCAGCAACAACAACAAGCGGGCGGCGGGAAGCCAGCAACAAAAACAAGCGGGAGGCGGGAAGCCAGCAACAACAAGAGGGCGGCGGGAAGCCAGCAACAACAAGAGGGCGGCGGGAAGCCACAACAACAAGAGGGCGGCGGGAAGCCACAACAACAAGAGGGCGGCGGGAAGCCACAACAACAAGAGGGCGGCGGGAAGCCAGCAACAACAAGCGGGCGGCGGGAAGCCAGCAACAAAAACAAGTGGGCGGCGGGAAGCCAGCAACAACAAGAGGGCGGCGGGAAGCCAACAACAACAACAAGCGGGCGGCGGGAAGCCAGCAACAACAACAAGCGGGCGGCGGGAAGCCAGCAGCAACAACAACAAGCGGGCGGCGGGAAGCCAGCAACAACAAGAGGGTGGCGGGAAGCCAGCAACAACAAGAGGGCGGCGGGAAGCCACAACAACAAGAGGGCGGCGGGAAGCCACAACAACAAGAGGGCGGCGGGAAGCCACAACAACAAGAGGGCGGCGGGAAGCCACAACAAGAGGGCGGCGGGAAGCCAGCAGCAACAACAAGCGGGTGGCGGGAAGCCAGCAACAACAACAAGCGGGCGGCGGGAAGCCAGCAACAACAAGAGGGCGGCGGGAAGCCAGCAACAACAACAAGCGGGCGGCGGGAAGCCAGCAACAACAACAAGCGAGCGGCGGGAAGCCAGCAACAAGAGGGCGGCGGGAAGCCAGCAACAACAAGAGGGCGGCGGGAAGCCACAACAACAAGAGGGCGGCGGGAAGCCACAACAACAAGAGGGCGGCGGGAAGCCACAACAACAAGAGGGCGGCGGGAAGCCACAACAACAAGAGGGCGGCGAGAAGCCACAACAACAAGAGGGCGGCGGGAAGCCAGCAACAACAAGTGGGCGGCGGGAAGCCAGCAACAAAAACAAGCGGGCGGCGGGAAGCCAGCAACAAAAACAAGTGGGCGGTGGGAAGCCAGCAACAACAAGAGGGCGGCGGGAAGCCAGCAACAACAACAAGCGGGCGGCGGGAAGCCAGCAACAACAACAAGCGGGCGGCGGGAAGCCAGCAACAACAACAAGCGGGCGGCGGGAAGCCAGCAACAACAAGAGGGCGGCGGGAAGCCAGCAACAACAAGAGGGCGGCGGGAAGCCAGCAACAACAAGAGGGCGGCGGGAAGCCAGCAACAACAAGCGGGCGGCGGGAAGCCAGCAACAACAACAAGCGGGCGGCGGGAAGCCAGCAACAACAACAAGCAGGCGGCGGGAAGCCAGCAACAACAAGAGGGCGGCGGGAAGCCACAACAACAAGAGGGCGGCGGGAAGCCACAACAACAAGAGGGCGGCGGGAAGCCACAACAACAAGCGGGCGGCGGGAAGCCAGCAACAACAAGCGGGCGGCGGGAAGCCACAACAACAAGAGGGTGGCGGGAAGCCACAACAAGAGGGCGGCGGGAAGCCACAACAACAAGCGGGTGGCGGGAAGCCTCAACAACAAGAGGATGGCGGGAAGCCACAACAAGCGGGCGGCGGGAAGCCACAACAACAAGCGGGTGGCGGGAAGCCACAACAACAAGCGGGCGGCGGGAAGCCACAACAACAAGAGGACAGCGGGAAGCCACAACAACAAGCGGGCGGCGGGAAGCCACAACAACAAGAGGACAGCGGGAAGCCACAACAACAAGCGGGTGGCGGGAAGCCACAACAACAACAAGAGGATGGCGGGAAGCCCCAACAACAAGCGGGTGGCGGGAAGCCACAACAACAACAAGAGGATGGCGGGAAGCCCCAACAACAAGCGGGTGGCGGGAAGCCACAACAACAACAAGAGGATGGCGGGAAGCCCCAACAACAAGCGGGTGGCGGGAAGCCACAACAACAAGCGGGTGGCGGGAAGCCACAACAACAACAAGAGGACAGCGGGAAGCCACAACAACAAGCGGGTGGCGGGAAGCCACAACAACAAGCGGGTGGCGGGAAGCCACAACAACAACAAGAGGATGGCGGGAAGCCACAACAACAAGCGGGTGGCGGGAAGCCACAACAACAACAAGAGGACAGCGGGAAGCCACAACAACAAGCGGGTGGCGGGAAGCCACAACAACAAGAGGATGGCGGGAAGCCCCAACAACAAGCGGGTGGCGGGAAGCCACAACAACAAGCGGGTGGCGGGAAGCCACAACAACAACAAGAGGATGGCGGGAAGCCACAACAACAAGCGGGTGGCGGGAAGCCACAACAACAAGCGGGTGGCGGGAAGCCACAACAACAAGCGGGCGGGGGCGCCAGTCTCGGGGCGACCGCCGGCGGGGCCACACTATGCACTAGGCCGCCGTCATGGACTTTGAATGGAAGGAGAAGCGGAACAACGAGCGGGCCAAGGTGGAGGAGCTGTTCGGGTACGAGGGGTGCAAGGTGGGCCGCGGCACCTACGGCCACGTCTATAAGGCCAAGAGGAAGGACAGGTGAGCCATGGCCGTCTTCCCGCCGCTCCACCCACCATTACCTCAATATGGGGGGGATGTTCGTGGTCTTAGTCACGTAACTATACAGGGAAAATGGTGGCAAGATCTTGCCAGGGTTATACTAGGGGTGGGTAGAGGCTTCCTCGTTACGCGTGGGGGTGAGGCTTCCATGTTAAGTATGGGGGGTGAGGCTTCCTCGTCGAGTATGGGGGTGAGGCTTCCTCGTCAAGTATGGGGGTGAGGCTTCCTCGTCGAGTATGGGGGTGAGGCTTCCTCGTCGAGTATGGGGGTGAGGCTTCCTCGTCAAGTATGGGGGTGAGGCTTCCTCGTCGAGTATGGGGGTGAGGCTTCCTCGTCAAGTATGGGGGTGAGGCTTCCTCGTCGAGTATGGGGGTGAGGCTTCCTTGCTGGGAGCTCTTCTCCACACTACTACTACACTAATTGTTTATATTTTGTGGTGTGAGGGTATGCTGTGAGGGTGTGGTGTGAGGGTGTGGTGTGAGGGTGTGGCGTGAGGGTGTGGCGTGAGGGTGTGGCGTGAGGGTGTGGCGTGAGGGTGTGGCGTGAGGGTGTGGCGTGAGGGTGTGGCGTGAGGGTGTGGCGTGAGGGTGTGGCGTGAGGGTATGCTGTGAGGGTGTGGTGTGAGGGTATGCTGTGAGGGTGTGGTGTGAGGGTGTGGTGTGAGGGTATGCTGTGAGGGTGTGGTGTGAGGGTGTGGTGTGAGGGTGTGCTGTGAGGGTGTGCTGTGAGGGTGTGGCGTGAGGGTGTGGCGTGAGGGTGTGGCGTGAGGGTGTGGTGTGAGGGTGTGGTGTGAGGGTGTGGTGTGAGGGTGTGTAGGGCACTCCACAGGTGTGGAACTGGCCATAGCTCCATGTGTAGAGTGGCAGCAGCGGCAGCAACTCTGTAGAGTGCAAGGCTGAGAAGTGAAAGTGAAGGACACTCATGCCAGGTGACCCCTGACCAAACTTGACTATTGTTGATGAGTGGATCATCATCAGGTTGTCTTTCCCTTCAGTGTTCGGTCAGATCATGTCTGCCCGAAACGCTGTGCATACTAGTGGCTTTACAAGAATGTTAACACACCATGTTATGTACTCTCATAAACCCAATGTAACTTCTTGTATATATATAAATAAATAAATCATACATCATTTTCACATTTTCCAAATATGATATTAGGTCAGGGTGTGTTAGGTTAGTTTAGGGTGTTTATGGAGTTGGGTTACGCCGGTCGGCCGAGCGGACAGCACTCTGGACTTGTGATCCTATGGTCTCGGGTTCGATCCCGGGCGCTGGCGAGAAACAATGGGCAGAGTTTCTTTCACCCTATGCCCCTGTTACCTAGCAGTAAAATAGGTACCTGGGTGTTAGTCAACTGTCACGGGCTGCTTCCTGGGGGTGGAGGCCTGGTTGAGGACTAGGCCGCGGGGACACTGAAGCCCCGAAATCATCTCAAGATAACCTCAAGAAGAAGATGTAGGTATGGATTGGGGCAAATTTGGGTAAGGTTTGGTACGCTTTAAAATCTGTTTGTGGACTGTCTTTAGTACGAATTGACGTGTGGGGCTCCCTGCTTATAATTAAACTTTGTCAGCTTGGTACATAATGCGAGGTTGTTTGGTGTTTGGTCAAATCGTGCACAGCCTTTATAACATCTTTTCAAACATGAAACATACTTTGTAACAATGTTAGGTTGGGTTCATATTAAAATCCATTAGTGAACTCTCTAAGATACGAAGAACCCTTTATTTGGTTGTCTTTTAGAATATTATATCTTGTCGATTGATTACTGGAGCTAATGCTCCACAGGGACATGCCATTGGGGTGCTGTTTTATTTAGATGATGATAGTGCACACATTTTCTCACTCCCACTATTTTGATGAAGTAAGGTTATCCTGGCAATAAATATTGCATTAAGTGAAAGAGGCTGCTATAGCAACATTCCTACAGTGCAAACATTATTACCGTATGTGAGAAGAACATGTGCAGAAAAATTTATCTGGGATCATTATCAGAGTTACACCTCCTATCATTTCTTTTTTTCTCGAACATAAATTTTCTCGACGCACAAAAGCGATCTGTTAGTTTTCGCTTATTTAAAATAAAGTAACAATGGGTTACATAGCAAAGGGTTACATAGCAAAGGGTTAAAGTTGGGCCTGACAGCTCCTCACATGATATTGGGTCAGGGGGCCTAACAGCTGAGTGGACAGCGCTCAGTATTCGTAGTCCTGAGGTTCCGGGTTCCATCCCCCGGTGGAGGTGGAAACAAATGAGTATAGTTTCTTTCACCCTAATGCCTCTGTTCACCTATTAATAAAAATAAGTCCCTGGGAGTTAGACAGCTGCTACTGGCTGCTTCCTGGGGGTGTGTAACAAAAAGGAAGCCTGGTCGAGGACCGGGCTGCGGTGACGCTAAGCCCCAAAATCATCTCAAGATAACCTCAAAATAACCTACATAATAATGGATTACATAACAATGTTGATACATAATTACTGTACATTCTTGAAAGCATTAAAACACAGCATTTAGGGTGTCTTAAAACAAACACATTATTTAAGATTACTGTACAGTGAGAATTTGTTGAAATTTGGAAGTTAACAGAAGTACAGTACAGTATAGTAAATTGTTAATGAAAACCAGTGGATATATTATAGTTAATAATGGGAAATGGTAGTGGTGATGTAGTGATATTTTTATATTTTTAGATAGTACAGTACAGATGAAGTTGTGACAAGAGATTCTTGGATAGATCTGTGTATAGTATTAATATAGTTTACATGATGAGTGACTTAATGTTGGTTTTTTATATACTTTTAAATTAAGTATAGATGGAGTGAAGCTATTATGTACTTCATTAGGAATTGGGAGTACCCATTCATGTGATAGTACATGTGATATCATGTAAGGTGCCGCATTGTCATTTTCAGAAGTTTGGTGCATATATGTTGTGCATGGCTTTAATTGTTGTTGATCATAAAATGTAAATAAATAAATGCAGTGTTTAACATATAATGATGAAGAATATATACAGTATTTTAGAATTTGCTAGGATTAGGACGAGTTGTAAAATTACTCAACATAATTGAATATTAAGCATTTCAGGTATTTATTTAAATAATGATCCTATAACTTCATGCTAATACAGTATTATGGGAGATCTCCCCACCTGTGAAGTATTATTTAAACAATAAAGTTAGACGTGAGTAACAATAAGGATAAAAAAATGAGTCATCATAGAGAAAGAAGAAACAAAGGATTAGCAAAATGGAAGTCTGTTTAGAGAACAATGACCCCATACAGAGGAGAGCTCTACAGAGAAATTGGTGGATGAAAGATAAGAAGAAAAGAGATTTCCTTGCCTAGCCTAAGATTTCCTTACTCTGAGAAAGAACTATCAGCATCAAAGGCTCGAGACTGTTCAACACGCTTCCACTACACATAAGGGGCATAACTGGCCGACCCCTCACAGTGTTCAAGAGAGAACTCGATAAGCACCTTCAAAGGATACCTGATCAACCAGGCTGTGATTCTTAAGTTAGGCTGCTAGCAGCCGTGTCAAACAGCCTGGTTGACAGTCCAGCAACGAGGAGGCCTGGTCGAGGATCGGGCCGCAGGGACGATAAGCCCCGGAAACACCTCAGGTAACCTCAAGGTGAGGTAGTCAACTGGAAACCTGTTCTACTTCAGAGAAAGTAACACCTGTTTTTCATTACATAATTAGAAAAAATCAAATTCAATCACTTGTTTTCTATTCCACTGAAAAGGCCCAAATGTACACTGAATTGATAGTTCTCACAAAAATAAAACTCTACTCGTCCTCCTGTTTAGATAGTTCTTGTAACAACGTGAACCATAGTGCATATATTGACGTAATGGAGAGTTAGAAAGTACTGGATTTGTACTAGAATACTAGAAAGTACTAGAATTTGGTACAATTGTATTTAGGCAAACTGGAAAAGGTTTTGTATTTGATGCTAACAAAACTGTAAACTAACACCATAAGCCTAATACACTGATGCATAATATAGTACATATTTAGTGGCACCATCCCAGATATGAATAAAGTGTACTGTATTACAATGAAAATTATTGGAGGCTTTGGGTCACCTACAAAAAAACTGAGTACTTATTAATGACATAAACCCAGCAGTGCTGTGTTTACAGGAAATTTAATTACCACACCAAATATAAAATTGTGGAACTTTGTACCAGTAATTTTTTGAATTACAAGAAGACAAACTACTACTGTACAAGGTAAGCTGAAGTTTCTCTCGTAAATTATATTTTTAATTTATAGGGTGTGTGGAAATTCAAATTACAGTTTTGTATGTTGGTTGTGGTACAAAAAATTGCAAATATGGTCATTTTTGGACCTTGCCTGTAAGAATTCAGCTTATCTGGATGTACTCACCTAGTTGTACTCACCTAGTTGTGTTTGCAGGGGTTGAGCTCTGGCTCTTTGGTCCCGCCTCTCAATCGTCAATCAACAGGTGTACAGGTTCCCGAGCCTACTGGGCTCTATCATATCTACACTTGAAACTGTGTATGGAGTCAGCCTCCACCACATCACTTCCTAATGCATTCCATTTGTCAACCACTCTGACACTAAAAAGTTCTTTCTTTCCGCGAGCGCTATGTCATGGGTTCGTATCCTGGCCGGGGAGGATCGCGAGCGCTGTCATGGGTTCGTATCCTGGCCGGGGAGGATTTACTGGGCGCAATTCCTTAACTGTAGCCTCTGTTTAACGCAACAGTAAAATGTGTACTTGGATGAAAAAACGATTCTTCGCGGCAGGGATCGTATTCCAGGGACCATAGGATTAAGTACTTGCCCGAAACGCTACGCGTACTAGTGGCTGTACAAGAATGTAACAACTCTTGTATATATCTCAAAAAAAAAAAAAAAAAAAAAAAAAAAAAAAAAAAAAAAATATCTCTGTGTGACTTACCTGGTGAGGAGGTCCTTCCCATATAGTCTTGATAAGTGAACTTAGACAGTAATGTACTGTACTATACTCAACATCCTTTACAAACTGCCCTTCAGGCCACAGCAATCAGGGCCACACTTGATTGACATTATTTTAATTTTTTTTATTTTAATTTCACATGCGCTGTTGAGAAGCTGCACGACATTGACGACTTCTCCTATTTTGTATCTTAAACCGAACAAAAATATCCCTGCTGTACACCTTTTTTGATGGAATATAGTAAAAACAGGTTGGATGGCTTATAAGTGACCAGCTGCTCTGGGTGCTTCTACCTAGTGGTTACATGAATGTAGTTATAGGATGAGAGCTGGTGTCCTGTCTTCCCAACATTGTCATATAACACTTTGAAACTACCGATAGTTTTAGGCCTCCAACACCTCGCCTAACTTGTTCTAACTGTCTATCACTCGTTTGCAAAAGTGAATTTTCTTATTTCTTCTGCAACTTTGTTTAGTTAGATTAAATCTATAACCTCTTTTGTTCTTGAAGTTCCAGGTCTCAAATTCTTCTCTATCAATTTTGTTGATTCCTGTTACTATTTTGTATGTGGTGATCATATCGCCTCTTTTTCATCCATCTTCTAGTTTTGGCATATTTAATGCCTCTAACCTTTCCTTGTAGCTCTTGTCCTTCAGTTCTGGGAGCCATTTAGATGCACATCTTTGCACCTTTTCCAGTTTGCTGATGTGCTTCTTAAGATATGGGCACCATACAACTGCTGCGTATTCCAGCTTTACTCTAACAAAGGTTCCTCTTGAGGTTATCTTGAGATGATTTCGGGGCCTTTTTTTTAGTGTCCCCGGTGCCCAGTCCTCGACCAGGCCTCCACCCCCAGGAAGCAGCCCGTGACAGCTGACTAACTCCCAGGTACCTGTTTACTACTAGGTAACAGGGGCATTCAGGGTGAAAGAAACTTTGCCCATTTGTTTCTGCCTCGTGCGGGAATCGAACCCGCGCCACAGAATTACGAGTCCTGCGCGCTATCCACCAGGCTACGAGGCCCCTAGGAGGAGGTTGTAAAAAATTATTTAATACTAGTATACTCTATTACTATATACTATAGTAACTATAGTAACTCTATACTCTATTACTATATACTATAGTAATACTCCCCGGCCGACCGGGGAGCCGGTCGGCCGAGCGGACAACACGCTGGACTTGTGATCCTGTGGTCCTGGGTTCGATCCCAGGCGCTGGCGAGAAACAATGGGCAGAGTTTCTTTCACCCTATGCCCCTGTTACCTAGCAGTAAAATAGGTACCTGGGTGTCAGCTGTCACGGGCTGCTTCCGGGGGGTGGAGGCCTGGTCGAGGACCGGGCCGCGGGGACACTAAAAAGCCCCGAAATCATCTCAAGATAACCTCAAGATAGTATTTCACCATCCATGCACCATATTTAAAAGCAATTCTGAAATGGAAAATGTAGCATAGGCTCCTCACAATGTTCTTTATTTGGTCCTCAGTTCATAGGTTTCTATCAAGAACCACCCCCTAGGTCTCTTTCTTTATCAGAATTTTGTAAGGATTTTTCATATAATTTGTAGATTGTGTGTGTGTATTTTCTCCAATTCTGCATTCCATAACATGGCATTTATTCACATTAAATTCCATTTGCCAAGTGGTGCTCCATACACGTATTTTGTCCAGGTATTCTTGAAGGGCATGACAATCGTTTGTTTCTTATCTTCCCTATTATCTTTTATCCTAGCATCATCTGCAAACATGTACAAATAATTCTGTATTCCTTCAGGTAGATCGTTTATGTAGACAATGAATATTACAGTGGTGCAAGAACTGTGGTACTCCACTCATGACATTTCTCCAGTCCGATACATTGCCTCCGATTACTACTCTCATTTTTGTCAGAAAATTTTTCATCCATGTTAGAAGCCTCCCTGTCAATCTTCCAGTATGTTCCAGTTACCAGAACAACCTCTTATGTGGAACTCCATTGAATGCTTTTTTTTTTAGGTCTTGGTAGATGCTGTCAATCTAACCATCTTTTTCCTGTCAAATCTGTGGCTTCATATAGAAACTGAGTAAATTGGTTACTCAGTATGATCCAGATCGAAAACCATAGTCTGTTATATAATTTTTCTCCAGGTGTTCTACCCATTCATTTTAATTATTTTTTCCAATACAATACAGGGGTACCAAGAGTTTAATCTGTTCCTGGAGACAGCTTGTATTCCGAAAACTCGTGAACCGAAGCTAATTTCCCTATAAGAAATAATGGGAAATGAATTAATCCGTTCCTGGCTACCCAAAAACCTCACTTCAAACTAAATTTTATACCTAATTCATCAAAATCTACAGTACAAAAGTATGTTCAAGTTATTACTTACCCTTGCTGATGACTCCTGTTGGCGTATGGAAGATGGTGAGGAGGAGGGAGGAGGAGAGTTGTTACTGTTTGGAAGGGGAGTCCCCTTCCATTATAACATCAGGCAGTGAGGACCTCTCTGGAGTGCATTCTCTGGCATGTTTTGCCTGCATACCACTAGGTCCTGGTTGTGGCTCACTGCTCGATTTTCTCACAACAAAGCGGTCCATTGATGACTGTTTTTCCCTTCTTTGCAAGATGTTTCTGTAGTGAGGCATCACATTGTCATTGAAAAGATTAATGCAACGACCTACTACAGCTTTCTCTGGGTGAGTCGTTTCAATAAAAGTTTACATCTCTTCCCAGATCTGACACCACTTCTTAATGGTTGCGGAAGGGACATTCGCTGCTGCCTCATCCTCCTCCACTGGAAAAACATCCTCAGCTGGGTCTTCTTGCCCTTTTGAAGGGCTTGGAGTTCTTCGGTGGTCAGTTCTTCGTTGTGTTCTTCCACCAACTCCTCCACATCAGCACCATCCAATTCCAAGCCCATTTGCCGGCCCAGAGTAACAATTTCCTCAACAATAGGCGCATCATTTAGAGGCTCAAATCCCTCAAAGTCTAGTTTTCTCACACATTCAGGCCACAATTTTCTCCAGCCAGAGATCAGGGTTCTTTGAGTCACTTCTTGCCAGGCTTTGTCAACGAGTTTTAAAGCACTACAAATGTTAAAATGGTCTTTCCAGAACTCTTTGAGGGGTGAGTTTTGTGGCTTCAGTCACTTCAAAACATTTCCAGAAAAGTGCCCTTTCATAAAGTTTCTTAAAATTCGCTAAGATTTTCTGGTCCATAGGCTGAATTAGAGAAGTGGTGTTAGGAGAAAGGAACTTTATTGTGAGAAAATTACTGTATCTGTGCAACAGTTCATCTTCCAAGCCTGGAGGATGAGCAGGAGCATTGTCGAGGAGAAGCAGGGCCTTGAGTGGCAAATGTTTCTCCTGCAGATATTTTTCTATGGCAGGGCACACCACTTCATTCACCCACTCCGAAAAAAAAATCCTAGTCACCCATGCCTTATTATTAGCCCTTCCACATCACACACATTTGGTTTTTCTGCACTTTATACTGTTTGAAAACCCTTGGATTTTCAGAATGATACACTAGCAAGGGTTTAATTTTCAAATCGCCACTCACATTTGAACACAGCACAAGCGTAAACCTATTTTTCATAGGTTTGTGTCCGGGCAAGGATTTTTCCTCCTTGGTAATGTATGTCCTTTTAGGCAATCTTTTCCAGAACAGTCCCGTCTCATCACAATTAAAAACTTGTTGCTGTAGGTATCCCTCAGCCTCTGCAAACCCTTTAAATTCTTCAATAAATCTTTCAGCCGCTGGTTTGTCTGAGCTGGCTGCCTCCCCATGCCTCGCAACACTATGGATACCACTTCTTTTTCTAAATTTTTCAAACCAGCCCCTGCTTGCCTTAAAGTCTATCGTATCTGCACTCGTTCCAGGGGTTTTCTTTATAAGATCTTCGTGCAATGCCCTGACTTTCTCACAAATGATGGCCTCTGAAACACTAACACTCGCTAAGTCCTTGTTGTGTATCCAAATTAATAACAACTTTTCCAAGTCCTTAAGTAGTTGTGGTCTTTGTTTTGTGATTGTTCATACGCCTTTTGCCACTTTAGTACTCATAATGTCCTTTTTCTTGCCAAGTATAGTGCATATCGTTGACTTGGCTTTGTTGTACTGCCTACAAAGTTCAACAACACGTGTACCATTTTCATGCTTCCGAATAATCTCTTGTTTTTCCTCTATTGTCATACTCACATGTGCTTTCTTGCCTTGATCCTTACCGCTGGCTTTCTTGGGACCCATAGTGAGATATATAATAACAACTTTTATGGTCAAGTGGCCAAAAATCCAACAAAACACTGTAAATCCTGGTGAAGAATTCAGGTGGGATAGTCACTGGGCGCGAGGCACTGGTAAACTGAGGGGCGATCGTCGTGTCATCACACGCTAGGTCTGCTGTACGCGTATCATCACCCTCGTCTTCCGAGGCAACGCTCGTATTCCGATGTAAATTTTCCGAGCAAATCCTGCTCGGATTCCGAAAAACTCGTATACAGGGACACTCGTATTCCGAGGTACCACTGTACTGTATTTTTACTATTACACTTGTCAATGATGCATGTCTATAATTGAGGGGGGTTTTCCCTGCTGCCATTTTTGTAGATTAGAACAAACTTTGTTAGCCTTTGTCCACACATCTGCTAGGACTCCTGTACACAGGAATGCCCGAAAAATCAGTTGAAGTGGAATGCTGAGCTCAGGTGGGCATTCTCCCAGAACCCATAAAGAAACTCCATTTGGGCCAACTGCTTTGTTCTTACTTAACCCTTAACATGCTCGGGGTCTAATATCCTGCTATCCACACAGGCGCATGTCATTTTGAAAAAAAAAAAAAATTTTTTGTTTTGCTAATCTGTTAAGTTCTGTTCACTGATCACGGGAAAAATAAAAAAAAAATTCTATTGTACTTACTTTTGTTGCAATAGAGCCGAGAAGCTCTGCGATGACGTCACAATCTGCATGGTCGCTCATGCAGTACACGCCCGGGAGATGTTGCGCGCGGTCCTCAAACAGCCAGAGTTGCCACAAATATATTTTCGCGCTATTTATTTACAATGTCTAAGCGCATTTTATCTAATTTTTTTTCACTAATTGTGTTTCACATACTGTTTGAACATATTTTGTATCAATAATTGTTGCATATTTGAGTATACACAGGCGCACACAAATGTTTTCAATTACGGCAATATAATATGTCATTACAGTCTATTATATTATATGTTCTGCTTATATGTTTACATATTTACACACTGGCACACGCTATACACACTTTGAAGCACACTTAGAAGATTTCTAGACTGTGGTAGTCATTGAAGCAGTCGACAGCACATAATGGGATACCACACGTTTCACACCATGTTTGCACAAGCTTCCGTTTCTTGTCTCTACGTGTCGTTGTTTTACACACCAAGCAATCACGTTGGGCTATTGCACGCTTCACACCAGGTGGCAAATACTTAAGTTTGTGTGCTAGGAAGCCTTCAGTGTGAGCGAGGCGTGGAGTACCAGCATGCTGCAACAGTGGGTTTATGATGGGCCGCTGAATACCTGGGACATCTTTTGCAAACTTTCCTAATAACTGTATTGCAGCATCAAATACAAAGTCACGGAAAGTGGGCTTACGTCCAGTTCTCACAAGGTACATGTTGAAACAGTTCAGCATGCTCATGTCCACAAGATGGAAGAACACTTTTTTCGTCCACCTACATGTCTTCCGCACACACTCTGCAGTGCCAATCATCATGTCTGATTTATCAATCAACCGCATGTTGATATTATAGTCTAAAACACAGTCTGGCTTATATAGTGGTGCGTTTGTTTTATGGCTCACTTTCCCACTGTTCACCATTGTTCCATCATGAATTGTTGTCAACAAGTTCACCTCTCTTTTGTCTTTCCACCGAACTGACAGAATGTTATCACTTTTCCTTCTCTGACACTCACCAACTGCAATGTCGTTGTCAAACACAGGCATTTCCCTTCGTTGTGGCTTTACTGTACCAACCAATCCGGTTCTATTTTCTAGCAAGAACCGAGCTAGCAAGGGACTTGTATAGTAATTATCTGTGTATAAAATGTGTCCCTTGTTCATCCACGGAGCCATGATGGTCTTCACTACACTCCCCGAGAATCCATGTTCGTCGTTACCGGGAATGTCTACATCACTAGCCGAGTACAGAATCATGTGTAACACGTATCCTGTCTCACAATCACAAAGAACAAAAAATTTCAGGCCAAATCGGTTTCGTTTTGAGGGAATGTACTGTTTGAATGGAACACGTCCCTTGAAAAGTATGAGAGATTCATCAACCACCAGCTTCTGTGCTGGTACGTAAAAATCTCTGAATTTTCCAATAACATCGTTCATGTAGTGCCTCACTCGCCACAGTCTATCATCAGGTGTTCGGTCCTGAACACTTCCAAAATGTAGACACCTGAGGAGTATCTGAAACCTGTCTCGTGACATATATTTCCCGAATAAAGGTGTTGGTATTGTCTTGTCCTTGCTCCAATAGTCATTTATTGCATGTTTGTGACAGTGCTTCATCAACAAACAGTGCCAAAAACACATACATTTCCGCCACTGTGGTATTTTTCCAACGCTGCAGTCGTGAAAATTCTGTGATTTCCCTCTCAATCAGGTAAGCAGCATGCAGGTTCGTTTGGTGTACAATGTATTCCATGAGTGGTTCATCATAGAATGCTGTAAAATATTCCATCTCAGCCATGTCCTCACCTTGATTAGGGAAAAGGTTTGTAATCCCTACATCTTTATCGTCAAACTGAGGAATATTAGGAATAAAATCGTCACCATCACTCCACTCAAGTATACCAGGCGTCCTGCGAGATGCAGAGGAAGGACGGCGAGGAAGCGATGCATACCGGCGACCAGGAGCTGAATACCGTCTGCGAGAAGCACGGCGGCTACGTGCACGTGAGGTGGGTGCACGTGAGGTGGGTGCACGTGAGGTGGATGCACGTGAGGTGGATGCACTTGAGGTGGATGCACGTGAGGTGGATGCACGTGAGGTGGATGCACGTGAGGTGGATGCACGTGAGGTGGATGCACGTGAACACGAGGGTCTTGGTCCCTCATGTGGTGCCATGCGGTGGCGCTTGGCTGGGCGAGATGCTGCTGACGCGACAATTTCTCGCCCAGTTACACCACTGGTACCAGCCACAGGCTCAATAAAACTTTGATCTGAGTCACTAAACCCAGAAAAGGAGTCACCTCCCTCTGACTCGTCACCCTCAAACAGAAAATATCCACAGGAACTGTGAGGTCGTGGTAGAATTGGGGTAGAAAATGGGCGAGGAGGCATGGGAGAGCGTATAGGCCTCGCCATGGCATGGCGGTCATTTTCACTTTCACTGCTGCTGCTACTATCTCCCGACAACTGTGTATAATCCTCATCGTTGTCTGAATCGTCAAACACACTTTCTTCACCTTCAGAGAATAATTCGTGGGCTATTTGCTCTGGGGTGAGGGACTGAGTGATGCGTGCTCGTGAGGCGTTTGACCGTGCGCTCGCCATGGTGACTCTCGCTAAACTGAGGCCTCCCATGCCATCGGAGCGTGAGCTGGATTTTTTTTCAAAATGGCCGCTGTTTACTAGAGCCCCTGGGCAGCGTATGGGACCCCCAGCTACACCGCGGGCCATTCAAATCGTGCGCGGTACCCATACACTTCATATGAAGTGAAGCGCAGTTGACTGGTAAAACGATTTACACTTCATATGAAGTGATGCGCACTTTAAGGGTTAAGAAAAGTAGAGAGATGTGTACTCTCGCACAATGGACGAGTCTGCCCAGGAAGTCTCCGACTGCCGGGAACTCCCTCCCCTTAGTCGTAAACTGCACTCGTCTGCGCGAGCATATGTCGCTCCCGCCTCCATAATATCAAATCATCGCAAACTCCTCATATCGTCTCATTATTTTCATAAAGTCTCTAACCTACATTCACAAACATCTTATAATATTGCTGGATATACGATCAAACTATAACAAGCTATACATGACAGAATATTGGTCTCTTACCACAAAAGAGTGTCGTGACGAAGCCCGTCCAACAACGACCAAATACTGTATGGCACCCTACAGGGTCGTCCACAAATTTCTCTTGGACGTGCCAATATTGGCTCCAACTGTCCTGACTTGAGCGTGAGAAGTCATGTAACAGGTGCCACACAGGAACACATGCCCAATTTATCCACTTAACACTTTCGCGCGGGCATGACGCAGCATTGCGTCATCCGTTTACTGGCGGTAATTCCGGGGATGACGCAGCATTGCGTCATCCAATTTAAATAATCGCCAAAAATCAGGTTTTTATCCAATTTTTTTGGGATTGGTTTTAAAATGCGCGCCAATGTCTTCCTATTTTCCTTGTTGAGCCTCGTGGCCCTCAGGCGGCTTGGCACATGCCGTGGGCCCATTGCTTTCGCTCCACTGTTGTGACCAATGTCGCCTCCCCTCGCATCTCAAACGTGTGAACATTTCGCCTATTTTCCGTGGCTATATTTCTTACTGCGGCTTTAGAAACTATCTACGCTTACTACACGATGGATAGTGATCATGAACAAGGCCCTTCCAGGAAGAAAATTGCGAAAGAAAGGCTTGAAAAGGGCGGGAATTGGGAGTGTAGGTGGAAGGCGGCTGAGCACTCACTTGCGGCTAACGCGTGGCCCGTCTTCAACTCGTCGGCGGTTGGAGCATGACCAGGTTTTTTATTTGATATGCTAATGTTCCTCTAGAGAATTCTATTGCGAACATATTGAGACCAAAATGAAAGACCTAGGATAAAAATTGAGGTGACCAGAGTGAAAATACTGTAGTGAAAACATTTTATCGCGTTTGCGCGCTCCTGGGTAACTCGTTCGCACTTTCTCTGTTTGCTGCGGGTAATTAGCCGGGCTTTTGGAGTTTATATGCATTTAGTGCTGTAGAGAATTCTATTGCGAACACAATAATACCAAACTTAATCTCGTAAGACGAGAATTAAGGTGACAAAGTTGAAGAGAGTATACACTTTTCAGATTTTACGCGCACTCCTGTGACACCCTGGGTCCCATATCGCACAGTTGAGGGGTGGCGAGCGGGGTGCACCAAAGTGTTAAAGGATTTACGCACAGTAGGGTCCACAAAAAAAAAAAATAGTAGTAGTAGTAAAAACAGTTGATTGACAGTTAAGAGGCGGGCCGAAAGAGCAGAGCTCAACCCCTGCAAGCACAACAAGGTGAATACAAAGGCACAACCACCCAATAGGCTTCAGGCCGCTCTTATATTGTTACCACAGTTAGAGATACATTACACGTCGTCCTTCAACAGCTTCCTCATATGTTGATCATGTAGCTTCCTCATACGTTGATCATGTAGCTTCCTCATACGTTGATCATGTAGCTTCCTCATACGTTGATCATGTAGCTTCCTCATACGTTGATCATGTAGCTTCCTCATACGTTGATCATGTAGCTTCCTCATACGTTGATCCTGTAGCTTCCTCATACGTTGATCGTGTAGCTTCCTCATACGTTGATCATGTAGCTTCCTCATACGTTGATCCTGTAGCTTCCTCATACGTTGATCATGTAGCTTCCTCATACGTTGATCATGTAGCTTCCTCATACGTTGATCATGTAGCTTCTCACCAGTTCTTCACCATGAGTTACAAACTTCCTTCTTCATTAAGAGGGAATAACGTACGTCCATCTCCGTCGACTCTCACAACTCAAGTGAGGTCTTGAGACTTTCACCCACGTCATATTTCATAGCATACTGTCGCCATCTTATCTTACCTCATATCCTTAAGATGCTTACCCTTAGTCATATTTACCAATGTTTGCTTGGTTTAATTAATTTACCTGACTTCTATATCTGGTCAGGTGGGAAATAACTCTCAC
Organism: Procambarus clarkii; assembly: GCF_040958095.1. Taxonomy (NCBI): domain Eukaryota; kingdom Metazoa; phylum Arthropoda; class Malacostraca; order Decapoda; family Cambaridae; genus Procambarus; species Procambarus clarkii. Next base: position 10,692,498 of record NC_091207.1, read on the forward strand.
AAATGCAGGCCTACCTCCTTAGGCTGCCTGAAGGCTCATAACACCATCTAAACTGTAAATACCAAAACACTGCTGAATTTTAAAATCTGGCTTCGAAAAATCATCATGAAAGGAGGGGGGGGGGGGACCTTTGACAAGCCGCTGGATTACTTTCCTCATCGATGTCACTAGTGTTAGTGGCCCTCTGTGAAATGTATTCTTAGGTCTACTTATCTTCAGAGGCTAAAGATTAGATGTTTACTCTTGGTATCATGCATGTTGACACTACCCAAAATAAAATTGGCAAAATTAATATAGATTATGTATGATTATGTACTTTGTTTTTATAGCATTCCAGAAGCATCATTTATACCATATGGAGAATGAACATAAATTTTAGGCTGAAACTGTTCCACTTTACATTTGGTAGTCACTAACTTACCTACAGGTATAATGTCAGGCAAGTCTTATGACACCAAACTGATATTGATATTAACAAACAAATGCTTACATGGTATAGCTGCTTAAATATCTCCTTAGACTTATGCCTTATTGCGTCTAAAGCAAGTTTTAAGAAGCACTTTATATATATTGCAGTGCAGTACTGTATATACATTTGAGGTTTGATGTTTATTGAAGGTGTTCCAAGAGAAGTGTATGAACTGATAACGCCTACTTTTCAGTGTGGATACAAAGGAGTATGCTCTCAAGCAGATAGAGGGGACTGGCCTCTCAATGTCAGCGTGCAGGGAAATAGCAGTAAGTTTCTCTTCATATTATGATGCACAGTATTACAGGAGAGCTAAACTTCATAGATTGGAAAGGCTTAGTGATAATGTAAACATGTTTCTAGAAAGTAAGAAAGATTAATTTCCTTCCTACATTGTTCTATTTTTTCAACAGCTTCTGCGCGAGTTGAAACATCCTAACGTAATCAACCTGCAGCGTGTGTTCCTGTCACATGCTGACCGCAAAGTGTGGCTTCTCTTTGACTATGCTGAACATGACTTGTGGGTAAGTGTTACAAGTGGGGCTTGTTTATGGGCAATAATAGTGTACTGGAAGAACCACCTAGAAGAGTTAGGCAAGACCTGGACCCCTGGGAATTAGTACCCAACAATCAAAATATAACAGTCTGTATCCCAATTGAAAACCCCCAATTAGCATCACAATGCCCTACCACATCCTGCTTCACGTTAAATCTCAGGGGTCCACGTAGGCAGGAGACGAGATGTACATACTAGCAAGCTAGTGTAGTGCCTGTGGTCCCTTGAGGGGCAGTCCAAACTTAATCCTAAGACATATATTGCAAAGCGGTGTGTGTTTGCTCAAGCTTCTTTGAGCTAGCCATTCTGCCCCTTTAATAGTGCTGTGGAATGTCTGGCTTATTTTGTTGCCTCTTGGTCCTGCAATACGTGGTCATTCCAGGTCGTATCCCGGGGCCTGTAGTAGAAGGACATTCTCATTCCCTATTTTCGTGTTGGCAGTCCAGGGGTCAGCATTCTACCTTGCATATCCTCTTGGTCATAGTTGGATGCTGGAGTGATAATTAACACTATCGGTAACTTTGGACCGGACTCGCGTCCATTATTTTTCTCCCGAGTCCTAACTTTGGACCGGACTTGCGTCCACTACAAAAAATATTTGTATAAAATTCATTTTTTATCCAATCGACCTCGGGATAGTATCAAAATAAGCGCCTTTAGATTATGCACAATTTGATACCAAAATAAAAGATATAACATGAAACTTGATGTCCGAACACTTGAATGATTATAAATAGGCTTTTGGTCAAAATTTTAAAATATTTGTTAAAATTCTATTTATTGTCCTATTAGCTTGGGACTAGTTTTAAAATGCGCGCCTTTACGTCGCGAACAATTTGATACCAAAATGAAAGATGTAACACAAAAATTTATGTTAGAACACTGAAAAGATATAAACTATTTTGTGATGATGAGCGTCCAGAATTAAAATATTTGTTAAAATTCCAGTTATTGCTCTATTATTATGGGACTAGTTTTAAAATACGCGCCTTTTTATTGCGAACAATTTGATACCAAAATGAAAGACGTAACACGAAATTTGATGTTATCAAATTGAACGAGTATACACATTAGGTTGCAGTGTACAAATTGGTGCTCGTTCACGGGTAACTTTAAGGCTTTTCTGCGGGGAGGCACTCCAGGCTTTTGTACATTATATTCATACACATCTGTAGGGAATTCAATTGCAAACACAATGATACCAAAACGAGCGACGTAGCACGAGAATTAAGGTGAGAAAAATGGAACGCGTATGCACACGTTACTGATTTTGTGCGCTCACGGGTAACTTTTGCCGACTTTAGGCTTTTCTGTTGGGAGTCACACCAGGCTTTTAGACATTATATTTATACACATCTGTAGGGAATTTAATTGTGAACACAATGATACCAAAACGAGCGACGTAGCACGAGAATTAAGGTGAGAAAGCTGAAATGAGTATACACATTTAGGTGTCACCGCACTCTCGCCCGCACGCTCGGTGCATGACCCCTAAGTTGACCGCGCGCCTGCCCGGTGAGCAATAGTGTTAAACTTCACTCTGCAGTGGGAGTCCCATTTGTTCAGTCCCCAAGTAGATCCCGCTGGACCTATAGTACAGTCTTGACATTGTGTTCATTTCATTCCTTTTCCATCTTTCCACGTGACCATCTTAGCTCAGGTCAGTCTGGTGTTGTGGATGGAAGCCTGGGTGGTGTCCCTGGACTTATAACATGCATATTTAGCATGTACCCATTTATCCATGGTTCAGGGATTGGTTAGGTTTTATTGGGCATCAGGCTTACCACTATGGGTTCTCCCATTTGGTTTTAATTTGGCTATCGAGAAGTTCACTAGGTGTGGTGGTTCCTCGCCTTTCTTGTTAGGGGTTAGTGTCTTAGTCTATCTCAGTGACTGGCTGGTATGGGTTCCTAGCCAGTCCAAATGTCTTCAAGCCAGAAATTTTGTCTTTGGTGGACCCGGCTTCTTTTGAATACTGGTTGGCCACTTATTGGTTGCAGACAAACTTTCCTGATTTATTAGGTCTAGTGGACAGCCCTTTTTTTTTTTTTTTATTGGGCCTGGCATGGCTTTTGCCATACCTGAATGCTAGAGTGGCACGAGGTACATTTGGTAGGTTAGGCTTTTTTTTTGGTAGTGCTAATTTTTCACCACTTCAGTGTTGCCTATTTGTGCTGTTCTTTTCTCAGGATGTGGGTATGTGGCAGCTGCATGTTCAGTAGCCTTCACTTTTTGGTCTTGATATCACAAAGGATCAGAGGGCTGGTATGCACTGGCCACAGTTTTGCTTATTTGGGCAGTCATGGAGCTGGTTTCACAGGCAGATTCCTGAATGGTATTCCAGGATCAATGGAACACATTGACATCTTCCTATTCATCCCTATTCAGGGACTGGCAAGGTTTTTTGGTTGGGGCATCAGACTTACAGCTTCCGAGTTCTCCTTTTCATCTTGAATCTGGATCTGTAGACTTTCACCAGGTTGATGCACGTAGTGGTTTGTTGCCCTTAGGTGTTTTAGGGTTTGTCTACATCTACCTCAAAACCTGGCTGGTTTAGGCTCCCAACCTATCCATGTGTGTGCAAGCCAGGGATCTGGTTCTTTCCCAGCTTGCTGGGTTCAGGTTTCTAGTATACAGTGGAACCTCGATTTGGCTGCTTTCCGAAGGGGCCCTCGGGTCATTGATTCTTGGTTGGTCAGGCTGGGGGTGCATCATGTGTTGTGTCCGGTTGCGGCTCTTCGCCGTTACCTGCGCGCATTGGTTTCTGTGGTCGGGGATGTGCTTTGGGTTGATCCGTTTCCCTTGTTCCCTTTTCCAGGGTTCGGGTCTCCCAGGTTGTCCGTAGGATTATTACGTCTGGCCAGCCTACGGTCTATCCTTGTACCGATGACGTTAGGAAGTTTTCTGCTTTGGCTGACGTCTTCGGCAATATGTCTTGGGCTGACATTTGGCCGAGGGGATTTTGGAGATCGAACAGGTTCCTGGCTTCACGTTATCTCATCAACGTTCCTGGTCGTAGTTGTCCATGTGTGGCTTTGGGTTGCAGGTTGCAGCCAGTTGTCCCGACTTCGCGTTGAGGAGCGAGTGTCATTTGCCTCCCGGGTAAGTCCCTATTTTCCATATCTCTGGTAATGTAGCTCTAGAGAGCTGTAGGGGCTCCCCTTTAAAAAACCAGCATTGAATGTCATGAAAAACCATTTTCTGGGTGAGCCCCGGAGGCTCCCTGGCAACCCTCCATCTCTCTGGTCGGCATTTTTTTTCTTTTGACGCCCAGCCTCCGAACTGGATGGCTTGGGTAGCCGGCGAGGAGGTCCGGGACCTCCCTTCCCCCCTCCCAGGGGGGAGGCGGGGGGGGGGGGGAACTGCACGGACTGGTGAAGTGGCAGTGAGGTGTGACGTTTGTTTGTTAGCTTGTTTTCTTAGGTTGTAGTTCTGCCTCCTTGTTCTGTTTTTGATCTCTTCTTACCAAGTGGGATTGGTTTTGTTATGCCTGCCTTCCTGGGTGCCAACTCCAGTCGATGGCAGACATGGAATGCCACCAACCATATGGGGGGTTTCTATAGGCCATTGCTCCCTTTTACACCTCTGAGAGGGCCAGGTTCTGGCTCGTGGTCTCCGGTGGGCTGAACTCCATTGACTGATGCCCCAGGTCTAATATATATGGCATATCAGCCCGATAGCTCCAGGAAGCCTCTGGGGCTCACCCAGAAAATGGCGTTTCGTTACATTCAGTGCTGATTTTTTCAACCTTCTCTTTGCCTCCAAGATAACTTGGCCAAAATGCAGTGACCACAAGACACTCAAACTCCCTCCAATAAAGGGCTTCTTTTTCCATAGTCAGGGGACTGGAAGCCCTTATCGATGTATGGAATGAATTTAGGGCGCCTGACAGTTGGGTGGACAGCACTTCGGATTCGTATTCCTGAGGTTCCGGGTTCGATCCCCACTGGAGGCGGAGACAAATGGGCAAAATGTTTCTTTCACCCTGATGCCCCTGTTACCTAGCAGTAAATAGGTACCTGGGAGTTAGGCAGCTGCTAAGGGATGCTTCCTGGGGGGTGTGTAACAAAAAGGAGGCCTTGTCTAGGACCGGGCCGCCGGGACACTAAGCCCCGAAACTATCTCAAGATAACCTCAAGATAAGACTACTCTCTTCCCCAGGATAGAACCCCAGAACATTGCCTGACTTCAGTTATACATGAACTATTGACACATCCCATGACACTACTGTTATTAATGATAATTATTATTATTAAGAATTTTCTTTGAAGAATAATTTGGTTATGACTGGCACGCTTGCATGACAGTTACTGGCATGACTCTCAGCAAAGTGTGATGCCACACAAGGAACTTGCAAGTTTTGTTCTTCAGGCACAATTTGTTCTTTTCAATGTGTGTAACCAGGATGTAAATTGCAACAGAAAGAAGGATGGGTTTGTAGGGGCTGTTGGTTGCATTTTTAGGGACAAATAAGCATAACCCAAGAAACATTAGTGGACTATAATTGAATTTGGAAGCAAAAGACTAATCATTAATGTTTGAACGATTTTCTTTTTCAGCACATCATCAAGTTTCACAGAGCTGCCAAAGCAAATAAAAAGACTGTGCAAGTAACAAAGGGAATGGTCAAATCTCTCCTGTATCAGATTTTAGATGGAATTCGTTATCTCCACTCAAATTGGGTGCTGCATAGAGATTTGGTAAGTTGAGCAGTCCATTGAGATGTTTAAATTAGTGTGACATGGTCTGTGTACTCACACAGCCAGAGTAAGAGTAATTGCATGCTTAATTTATTAAGAACGTAAAAATAACAGAGCATCACGGAAGGCATAGTGGCCTATACTGCAGTTCCATTTTAAATCCACACCCCCTCTTGTCCCTGTTAAATCCACACCCTCTCGCTTGGGTTAAATCCACACCCTCTCGCCCGTGTTAAATCCACACCCTCTCGCCCGGGTTAAATTTGCATCCTCTCACACGGGTTAAATTCACATCCTCTCACCCGGGTTAAATTCACATCCTCTCACCCGGGTTAAATTCACATCCTCTCACCCGGGTTAAATTCACATCCTCTCACCCGGGTTAAATTCACATCCTCTCACCCGGGTTAAATTCACATCCTCTCACCCGGGTTAAATTCACATCCTCTCACCCGGGTTAAATTCACATCCTCTCACCCGGGTTAAATTCACATCCTCTCACCCGGGTTAAATTCACATCCTCTCATCCTTGTTAAATCCACACCTTCTCACCTGTGTTAAATCCACACCCTCTCACCCATGTTAAATCCACATCCTCTCGCCCATATTTCTATGAAATGCATTCTTGAAACCTGTTAAACTGTTACTTTTAATACTGGCAGCCTATATAAGATTTTACTAATTTCTGACCACAACCTGCAATGCAATGTTGTCTATATGAATATGGCAGACAGCTTGTAGTAATTTGTTGAAGATACATCATAATTACCAGAGCAGCATTACATGTCCCACATGAACCAGATTTTCAAGCTAGTGAAGAATGGTTGGAAAGATTTAAGAATAGGCATAATATTAAGAACAGGAAAATTGCCGGAGAATCATTAAGCAGCTGAAACCAACACAGCAGCAGCAAATACCAACGAAGTTGGTGCAAACATCTAGAACATTGTGTGTGGAGTGTACAGTTCGAACTGGTGTTAAATGTAAGTACAGTACATAGCGTTAAAATTAAAGTTGCAATAATTTTAGTGTACAATAGTTTTCATAAACTGTACTGTAGTACTCAACATACAACAGAACTATATAATCAATACAGTGCTAACTGCATAATACAGTACTGTACGTATGTACTGTACAGTATTCACAACTTCATGACAATTCAAGATGGACATACTCCAACAATAAGGTAAATAAAACTATAACACAGTATTTCTGTGGGAAGCCCCTACGGCTCCCTGGAGCTTACTAGGCTAATGTATGTTATATTAGACCGGGACATTAGCTAAGGAGTTCAGACCTACCAGGGACCAGCACCAGAACCTGGCCCCTTCAGTGAGGTTTCAGGGAGCAATGGCCCTGGAAAACCCCCTTGTGGTTGGGGGTTTCCTTATCTGCCATCGACCGGGGTTAGGCACCCAGAAAGGTAGGCATAACAAAACAAACCCCACATGGTAAAAAACTAAAACAAAAAAACGAAGAGAGGTAGAAACCTCCCTACAATCACAAGGAAACAAGCAAACAAGCAAACATCACACTTTACTGCCGCGCCGATCGTCCGCGCAGCCCTCCCCGCCCCTAGAGGGGGAGGGGGAAGCCTCAGACCTACCGCGCCGGCTGCCAAGCTTCAGTTCGTAAGCTAATGTCAACTGGGATAGACGCTTTTCTGGCCTCAGTTTCCTAGGCGGTGTTTGCCTTGTGTGGCATTCACTGCCGTGTGTTGTGTTGTGCGGTGGCCAGGAGTACCTCATCAGTGCCAGGGCTGCATGCACTTAGTGGCTGACTTCCCTAAGTGCCCTGTGAGTACTTCCCTTGCGTAACAGGGTTATCTTCCCTGGGGTGTTCGGGAACCGTTCCCGTAGAGGTTCTTGCTGCTCGGCATTTGCCTCGCCCTTGGGGCCAGCTGTGGCTTGGGGCCCTTGTTTGGCCCTGGGTAGGGACTGGTATTGTGCTGGTTAGGGCATCAAGGTGTTGCACAGCCTGCCACCTAAGCGGCGACCAGTTCCTGTTGCCTCTGGAGACGGTGTACTTTTGCGGGGTTTTTCTTTTTTTATTTTCATGCCTGGTGGGGGTCTGCCTAGTGTGGCTATAGTTCCACTGGTAATGTTTGGCGGCCCTCTACTAGGCACCCATGATTGTACACGTTGCAGGGGTTTTCAGTGCTATCCTCTACCCTCTTGTTATGTTTGGGTTTCTTAACCGGTTAGCAACACCTTGCCCAGGCTTCCCATAACAGTCAGCTTACGGGCCCTGGAAACCCCTGTCTGGGCTCGGGGGACCATTGAATGTGTCTTCCGGGTTCCAACCGTCTTGTACGAGATCGTTGGTTGCTGTTTCCTTGTCTCCGGGTGACAGTCGCCATTTTTACCTCCGTCATGCTGCCTGTTGGGTCATTGACACCTTGACCCGGAGTCTTGTGAGAGATTCTCTGCTTGTTTTCCAGTACTCTCCTGATGTTATTACTGTTCAGAGTACAGGCGGCATCCGTGTTGCAAGCTAGGTTAGGTTGCTGCAACATGCTAGGTTGGTTTCCCACTCGGATGCCCCGAGGCCGCCCCGTTTGGTTAGGTGTTGTTCGCCTCTTTCCCTCTGTTCCCGGCTCCGGACTGTCTGTGGATTTCGGGGTCGGGGCGGGGTTTAGTTGGGGCCGAGACTCGGGCGGTTTTCGGGGGCTGCCCTGTTCGGGTTGGGGGACGGAGTTTTTTTCGAGCCGGTTCCTCCTGCCAAGGCTTCTGGGTCTTACCAGCGGCCCTTTCTTGCTGCCTTTCCCATGGACTCTTGCTTTTCTTTAAGGGCGGAGGACTTGGAGGACGGCTCTGCCCCGGGGCCTCTGTTGTTGGTTCCCGGGGCTGTGGGGGATGCCTGCTAGCAGTTCTGGGGCGGTTTGCCCCTGCCTGGGTTTTCTGCTGTTGGGCGGCGTTTTTCGCCCATCCAGTCTGCTTGCTTCCCACATTTGCTGGCGTGTTTTTGTATATTTAGCGTCAGTCACAGCCCCTGCTGGCGTCCATTTTCTTCTGCCGGTTTCCTGGCGTGGCCACCAGGGCGGCGTTGCGGTTTGTTTACGTGCGACTGGGTGTGCGAGCGAGCTTCTCGGGTGAGTTTTCACCTTTTTTTAGGGTTTTTTATTATCCTGTTGTTGTTTCTTTGCTTTTCTGGTGTTTTCTGCCCGTTGCCTGTTCCTCTGGGAACGTTTGGGGTGTTGATTTTACACCGGGTTTTCCATTTTGTCTGTTTTGGGCTAGCTAACACTGCTACTACCGACAGCAGCCACTTTGTCCTCTCACAGGACCAAGTCAGGAGTTCTTGACTGCCCAAGGTGAACTGCCCTCAGCACAATTGCCTCCTCATGTCACCTCTGTGAACATTAACGTCATTAGCTAGACGGACAGTATACTGGGTGGCCTTAGGATAACTCTTCCGCCAGGGAACTGAAATTGTAATTGCATGCACAAGCTAGATGGTGTTGATATTGTTATACCACCCACCAAAGGTCATCATCATCATCAACCTCGCCTCCTAACTGAGGTATGAAACAGGAGATTTATGACTTTCACCGACGCAACATTACCGCCAACAGATGGCATTGTCTGCTTCTCACCTAATACCTGGGAGCTGGAGTGCAGGTCTCTAGATGGTGCCAAAATTGCCACTCCACACTCCGGCAACGGTGCTGATACCGTAACAATTCACAACATGGTTTCACAAATGGCCATTCATGTTTAATGAATTTGCTATCATTTTACTCCAGCATAGTTGAGGCAGTTGATGATTGTTTGTGATGAGGTTTGTGATGATGTGTATCTTGACTTTAGCAAAGCTTTTGATACAGTACCACATGAAAGTGATTGAAATGATAGAGGCTTATGGTATTGGGGGGTGCTATATTAAGTTGGAGTAGGGCATGGCTGTACCAAAGGAAACAGAGTTATTATAAATGGGGTTAAGTCAGAGTGGGAAAATGTAAGTGGAGTTCCTCAAGGCTCTGTCCTGGAACCTCTGTTATTCATAATATATATAAATGATTTAGATTCAGGTTTGAGCAGCAGTATTTGCAAATTTACCAATGATACAAAAATCGGGAGGGAAATAAACACTGAAAAAGACTCACTATCACTTAAAGACGATCTAAATACTGTAGGGGTTTTGAAATGGTAAAAAATTTGGCCATTTGGAAATGTCCCTCGATTGGCAGATGCAGTTTAATGCTGACAAATGTAAGGTTTTGAGGTTAGGTAATGATGATAGAGTTACAAGATATGAGCTAGATGGTGTTGAGACTGCAAAGTCGGATTGCGAAAGGGATCTGGGAGTTATGATTAGTAAGAATTTAAAACCAAAAAATTAATGCATAAATTTTCGTAATAAGGCAAATAGGACACTGGGATTTATTAATCGAAGCGTTAGTAACAAGACGCCTGGAGTTGTTCTTTACTTATATCTTGCTCTGGTTAGGCCCCATTTAGATTATGCAGTTCAGTTTTGGTCGCCGTACTATAGAATGGATATAAATTCACTTGAACATGTCCAGCGTAGGATGACAAAGTTAATCCCCAAATTAGAAACCATTCATATGAAGAAATATTGACAAAGCTTAAATTAAATTCTCTAGAAAGGCGAAGAATTAGGGGTGACATGATAGAGGTGTACAAGTGGAACTTGACAAACACCTCCAAAGGATACCTGATCAACCAGGCTGTGACTCGTACGTCAGGCTGTGAGCAGCCACATCCAACAGCCTGGTTGATCAGTCCAGCAACCAGGAAGCCTGGTCGACGACCGGACCGCGGGGACGCTAAGCCCCAGTAGCACCTCAAGGTAAGGTGGATGAATGGGCATAACAAAGGGGGATATTGGTAGGGTGTTGAAAGTATCAACACAAGACAGAACACGAAACAATGGGTATAAATTGGATAAAGTATAGATTTAGGAAAGACTTGGGTAAATACTAGTTTGGTAACAGGGTGGTTGATTTGTGGAACCAATTACTGTGTAACGTGGTGGAGGTGGGGTCCCTCGATTGTTTCAAACGTGAGTTGGACATGTATATGAGTGGGATTGGGTGGTTATAAATAGGAGCTGTCTCGTATGGGCCAATAGGCCTTCTGCAGTTAACTTTGTTCTTATGTTCTTGTACTAGTGTTCAGGACCCCAACTTAGTCAGAAACCAATCTTCGATATAAGTTAGCAAAAATTGTGTTTTACGTATTTTGTGTTGCACATATATTTAAAACTGTGTAAACCAAATTGATTTATAATTATTTGTTTCAGAAACCAGCAAATATTCTGGTCATGGGGGAAGGAATTGAACGAGGTCGTGTCAAGATTGCAGATATGGGTTTTGCACGACTTTTTAATTCGCCCCTCAAACCTTTAGCCGATTTAGATCCTGTTGTAGTAACATTCTGGTACCGAGCACCAGAACTACTTCTGGGTGCACGTCATTACACAAAAGCAATTGGTAAGTGTGTAGTTTTACTTTTTTTTTTTTTAATTCAAAATAGTAGCCTCGGCCTCGGCCTGATGGATAGCGCGCAGGACTCGTAATTCTGTGGCGCGGGTTTGATTCCCGCACGAGGCAGAAACAAATGGGCAAAGTTTCTTTCACCCTGAATGCCCCTGTTACCTAGCAGTAAATAGGTACCTGGGAGTTAGTCAGCTGTCACGGGCTGCTTCCTGGGGGTGGAGGCCTGGTCGAGGACCGGGCCGCGGGGACACTAAAAAGCCCCGAAATCATCTCAAGATAACCTCAAGTAGAAATATGTTACAATTTTCTGTTATTTTCACATAAATCTGAATCTAGATGGTCATCATTATAATCTTTTTTTCTCAACTCTAATTCTTTGCCACTTAAAATAAATTCTTGCCTCTGATATATTCAAGTATTCAGGCAGGGTTACAGTTACAATATGTCTGCTAAATTTGTCCTGTATGTGCAATATATGGGGGGAATGCCTTTGAATATCTCCCTGAAATTTCCTAAGGTTTGGTGTAGCTTTGCAGGAGGTGCAAGAAGGTCCCTATTGCTATTGACTCATAGAACCCTCTGGTGGCAGATTATTGAACAATTTCAATACATTGTTGTGGAGGGGAAACATCTGACTAGGGCCTAGTTACTCAAAGCCTGGCAGGCTGTGGCTACCCTGATGGCATCAGTTTGAGGCTAAGGAAGCGTCATAATTGCCTCGAGCTTTTAATTTCACTTAATGTGTTATTTTTCTTCCATACACTGTACATTATTTCTTTTGCAGATATTTGGGCAATTGGCTGTATTTTTGCAGAATTGCTGACATCAGAACCAATTTTCCACTGTAGACAAGAGGACATTAAAACTAGTAATCCCTATCATCATGATCAATTAGATAGGTGAGTTAGTTTTTCATTTTGTTACGTTATGCTGCTGTGCTTTCCTTGTTTGGAATTGCAAACACTCGAACTATTGAAATAAGCTATGCACAGTGTCCTTTTGAAACTGTCAATAGCAAAAAGCAGTGTTTTGTATTAGAGTAAAATTTAACTTTCATTAAATTTGCATTTAGTTACAACAAAACTGGTGAGAGGGATATTCTTTACTACCGTGTTTGTGGTAAACAGTAACTAAGTGAGGAAGCGTGAGATATCTGGCAGCCATTGCCTCGGTCACCTGCCTCATTCTTGCCACATGGTTTACTTACTTTAATTGTAGGTAATTTATTATTCAATACATGGCATTCAGTGAGTAGTAGCAGAATGGTTAGATGCATAATGGACTCTGGAACTGAAACCCAGTTCTGTATTTGTTTAGCTGCAAAAGAAGTTAGTGCCACTTCGGTTTACGAATGCCCCTATGTACAAACATTTTGGGTTATGATCCCAATTTCTTCCTAAAACGTGAATCGGCTTACGAGCTTTTCCTCTGGTAACGTAGTTTGTTGATACGCATATGGGCGACCTAGCATGGGGTTCCTGGTGGCACGGTCTCCCACGCTTCAGTTTACCAGTGCCTCCCGCTTAGTGACGATCGCCCTTGAAGTCTTTGTCAAGACTTTAATTGTTCTTCGGCTTATTTTGGGTTTGAACATAAAAGTAATTATTACATATCACACCATGGGTCCCAAGAAAGTCAGTGGTAAGGTTCAACCTAAGAAAACACATGTGAGAATGACATATAGGAAAACAAGAGATTATTCGTAAACATGAAAATTGGTACACAGGTTGTTGAACTAGCTAGGCAGTACAACAAATGTCAGCGATATGCACTGTACAGTAATTGCTAAGAAAATGGACATTGAGTGCTAAAGTGGCAAAAGGCATATTAACAATCACAAAACAAAACACAAACAATTGAGGACGTTGAAAAGTTATTAATTTGGATATACAACAAGGAGTTAGCAAGTGATAGCGTTTCATTTGTGAAAAAGCAAGGCAATTGCATGAAGACCTTTTAAAGAATACCCCTGGAACAAGTGATGCAGATATGAAAGAGTTTAAGGCAAGCAGGGGTTGGTTTGAGAAATTTAGAAAAAGAAGTGGTATGCATAGTGTTGTGAGGCATGGGAAGGCTGCCAGCTCAGACAAACCAGCGGCTGAAAGATTTGCTGCCGAATTTAAATATTTTGTAGACAGTGAGGGATACCTACCACAATAAATGTTTAATTGTGATGAGACAGGACTATTCTGGAAAAGATTGAAAGAGGACATACATTACCCAGGAGGAGAAGTCATTTCCCGGACACAAGCCTATGAAAGATAGGCTAACTCTTGTACTGTGTGGTAATGCGAGTGACAACTTGAAAATTAAATTTTCTCCCTGGAAGGGGACTCCCCTGAGACTGCCCGAGTCTCAACACCAACTAAACCCTGCCCTGACTCCGAAACCCTCAGACACTTCGGAGCCGGAGGCAAAGGGAGAGGAACCGGATGGACAACAGAAGAAGAAGGACAAGGAAGGGGGGGGGGGGGGGGGGAAGGATGGAACCAGAGCTGAAGCGATTCCCACCCCCCAAGTCCGGGTCCCTAAAACCAAAATGGGGCATCTGGGGAAGCAACTAACCTAGCACGATGCAGCAACCTAAACCTAGCATGCAACGCAGCTGCTGCATGCACCCTCATATCATGATCAGTAGCTTGAGTGAACTGGAGCACATACAGGCAATTCAAAATGTGATTCAAATAATAGCTATTTGTCAGGAGTCAGTAGCTCTGTGGTATTTGGGTGTATTGCCGAGTGGGAGACATCCTCGAGGTCAGGGGAGACAAGTCAGGAACATGTTATGCCAGTGTCACATACTTGTTCAACATCTCGTGCACCTTGGATCTCCTGCCATCTCACTTATGGGCATTCTAGCTCGTATGTAATGTTAATTTTAGTAGAAACAGTCAATTTGCATTGTTTCTGATTAAAATCTAGTTCTTTATTGGTACAGTATAATGATTTTAAAGAATAATATGAACTTATCTTTCCTCAGAATCTTTAATGTTATGGGCTTCCCACAAGAAAAGGACTGGGTTGACATCAAGAAAATGCCAGAGCACGGTACATTAATGAAAGACTTCAAGAAGAACAAGTAAGATAACCGACAGCTTTTCTTTGCCATTTTCTGTTATTACAACTTATTAATGCAAGAAACATAACATGAATTGTTTTCATTTTCCAGGCTTGTTAGGCATCCTTCAGCAGACACACATTGTGGTATTGTCACGTATATATTAGTTATACCTTTATCTCCAGTAGGGATCCCTTATGGTATTGTCGTGTGTTATTAGTGATCCCTAGTAGGTTATCTTGAGATGATTTTGGGGCTTTTTAGTGTCCCCGCGGCCGGATCCTCGACCAGGCCTCCACCCCCAGGAAGCAGCCCGTGACAGCTAACTAACACCCAGGTACCTATTTTACTGCTAGGTAACAGGGGCATAGGGTGAAAAAAACTCTGCCCATTGTTTCTCGCCGGCACTCGGGATGGAACCCGGGACCACAGGATCACAAGTCCAGCGTGCTGCCCACTCGGCCGGGATAAGGGATCCCTTATGATACTGTGTACAGTATACAAAAATTCAATTGGAACAATGAGGTGACTCGAACCATAGCTCAAGAAACACCCAGCCATGCACCTTACCCCTGTACCACGACTTGGTATAAGTTATACAGCCTTGTATTCTATTGAATTGAGAGGAAGTCTGGAGGCTTCTTCTGAAAACAGTTCAGGTGTTGCATACGGCTCCCAACTTCTTTGGTGTTTGTAAAGTAGTCTGTCATTGTACGCTCCAGCTTTGGGTACCCAATTGATTATCTCACTGATATAGTTTAGTTCATTTATTATGCACCCCATACCCATCTTGTGGGCAGTAGTGGAAAGGGTTACAAAGGCACATAATGGGTTCAGTCCCTGAGCCTATTATGTGCCTCTGTAACCCTTTCCACTACCGCCCACAAGATGGGTATGGGGTGCATAATAAATGAACTAAACTAAGTCATTGATATACAACACGTTAGTGTGATTTCTGTGTGTATAATCATACAGATGTTAGTTATCTCTAGTAGGGATACCTTACAGTATGGTCATGTATATTAGATATCCCTAGTGCCTAGATATCTACTGTTTTGAAGACATTTAAGGAAGCCTCTGCACTTTTACTTAGTCTTGCTTATCTTTACTCTGTATAATTCAAAATGTACATTTTTGTTGGTTTGAACCATTCTTAAATTATTGTATTGTATAGCATTTATTTTGTAAGCGCTATCTTGAACAAATATAATTGTAAAGTCATTTGTTTGGTATCACTGGAAATTTAAAATATGACTAATTGAGCACAAAGAAATCACAGTGGCATGCTATATCAATGAGGTGACTTGAGCCAGCATTTTGGTGATTCCCAGACACTTGCCTTAACAACGATAGGACAAAATTCAGTCAACCCGGAGCTCTACTGATTTCGCTGGGAAGGCCAACTGGTGCCACAACTAGATTTTTGCGATTGGCACCGCCTACACTCTGGCCTGTGGGTAATGGTGTACTTAACCTTGTGGTTAAAGTTACTCCATCACCCTCCATCACCTCCCCTCCATCACCTCCCCTCCATCACCTCCCCTCCATCACTTTCCCTCCACCACCTTCCCTTCATCACCTCTCCTCACCTCATTGCTTCAAATAATTTTCTCATTGATACGTCATGCCATTATGATTTTGTTTGTGTTCATAAGATTGAGCATACCGTTACCCACAGACCAGAGTGTAGGTGGGCCAGTCGTGTAATTCTGGTGGTGGCATCAGTTGGGGCCTCCAGACCTTCCTAGGGAATTCAGTAGAGTTCTGGGTTCACTGGCATTTGTTTTATCGTGGCCGAGTTGGTTAGGCAAGCGTCTGGGAATCACTGAGGTGCTGGTTCAAGTCGCCTCGTTGCCTCAAATGATTTTCTCGTTTGACTAATTCTTAATTTTGTTTAGCCCTCTAAATCGTTAAAAAAAAAAAGCAAGTTTAAATACCATATGTAAATCATTAAATATTTGGAGTTAAGAAACATGAACTCTGAGGTAAACATTGAAACTAACCCCTATATAGGCAACACCAACTTTCTTAATTCATTGGTATTTGTAAGTCGTCCATTTGTAGCTTGGAACCAGATTTTCCATAGGTTGCAGGGCAACAAGTGAGGGATGCAGGCCCAGACCACCGAAACTCATCATAAAGTGTCTCGACTCACTAATTCCGATGCTGTGTTGTGGACCGTGATCCAAAACAGAGATCCAAATAAATATATATTTACTTTGCCCAACAGTGCTACCTTAGCAGAGTTGTGGCGTGTTGATCAAGGCTCGATTGTTTCCAGGACGTAGCATGAGGGAGCTACTTCATTACCCCACTACACTAAGCCATTTCATTACATTGAACACTTCTGGACTTTGTTGAGGGCACAGGTGTGCAGGAAATAGGAGGAATGATAAGGTTAAAGAGGTATTTGGTGTATTAGTGAATTCAGTTTCTTTATTATGCGCTCCATACCCATGCCGTGGGCGGTGGTGTAAAGGATTACAGAGGCACATAATCGGTTCAGGAACTGAACCCTCTAGTTCGTTTAGCTAAGCAAATAACAATCTTTTGATGCTAGTTACAAAATTATTAATGTTATATATACTTGTACACATACTCATACATACATGTACATATATATACGTATACATATATACATTATATACATATATACATAACAAAGTTCAAATAAAGTAAATATATATGTGTACAGTACATACAAAAGAATGGGGGTGGTTGGAGAAGATAATATTAGTGTTCAGTGAGAAACCACAAGGTCTCCTCTGAATACTTTTTATTTTCTTCTCCGAGGCTATGGGTCCCCACATTGGCACCAAAGGTGGTACCCTCACAAACTTTTATATATACATTTACATACATATTTAATCACCCACACAAATACACACAACAATAATCTTTTGTATTAATGAAAGAAGCCAATTGCTCTTTTCTTGTGATGGGATTGCAATTCAGTCCCTGCAATTCACCTCCAACCTGAATTGCAGGTCAAAGAAAGTGAGTGTTGACTGCAGTCATATGACTGAGCCTTATTGGTTACTAACTTTGCTTGTAGGTGGCAGCTCATGTCAGTGTATGGGGGGGGGGGGGCAATATCTAGGTCAGATGAAGATGCCTCTCTATTTTTGTCGAAGATTTTCTTATGGCCATAGCATAAATGTCACTTTTGCTGGAGTTAAAACTTCACATTACAATTTCTAATCTAATTTGTTGTGCTCTTCCTCTCTGCCATCACCACCAACTAATCCCCACTGTCACCTCTACAGCCTCCTTCACCACCACCACCGGTTGGCTGAGCGGACAGAACACTGAACGCTTGATCCTGTGGTCCCGGGTTCGATCCCGGGCACCTGCGAGAAACAACGGGCAGAGTTTCTTTAACCCTAATGCCCCTGTTACGTAGCAGTAAAATAGGTACCTGGGAGTTAGTCAGCTGTCATGGGCTGCTCCCTGGGGATAGAGGCCTGGTCGAGGACCGGGCAGCGGGGACACTAAGCCCCGAAATCATCTCAAGATAACCTATAACCACCACCACCACTACTACAACCATCACGAAGACAACCAATAATGCCCTATGCCCAGTCACACTGTACATAACATGAGTCTGTGCTCATCACGCCCCTTCAGCTTGTACTCCCTATATTCTTTACACCATGTAATTATTGCTTCCTCTAGTATTTACTCCTGTACGTTAATGGTCTTGTACTGTACTGTCATTTTGGTTTGGGAATTATATTTTTCTGTATGTATTTTGAATGAACATTAATTCACTGTATTTGAAGGAACATTGATTCACTGTACTTGAAGGAACATTGATTCACTGTATTTGAAGCAACCTTGATTCACTGTATTTGAAGGAACATTGATTCACTGTATTTGAAGCAACATTGGTTCACTGTATTTGAAGCAACATTGATTCACTGTATTTGAAGCAACATTGATTCACTGTATTTGAAGCAACATTGATTGACTGTATTAGCACATTGTACAGTGTGTGTGTGTGTATGTTTGAAGGAGGTTTGAGTGTTATCTTGGTGCATCATTACAGGTATTAATGGTATTTGAGTTAATTTACTTTTCTCTTGTTACAGTTACTCCAATTGTTCTCTTGTTAAATATATGGATAGACACAAGATCAAACCTGACGGCAAAGCATTCATGTTGGTGAGTTTACTTTACGTTATTTTCTTACCAACTAAAGTCCATTCAAGGTGTTGGAATGGTCTTAACCCTTGGGCTGGGCACTTGTTTACATGATGCAACACACACGTGATCACTACCTACAAAATTCTCAGAGGAATTTAAAGGGTAGATAAAGATAAACTGTTTAACACAGGTGGTACGCGAACAAGGGGACACAGGTGGTACGCGAACAAGGGGACACAGGTGGTACGCGAACAAGGGGACACAGGTGGTACGCGAACAAGGGGACACTGGTGGTAAGCGAACAAGGGGACACTGGTGGTACGCGAACAAGGGGACACAGGTGGTACGCGAACAAGGGGACACAGGTGGTACGCGAACAAGGGGACACTGGTGGTAAGCGAACAAGGGGACACTGGTGGTAAGCGAACAAGGGGACACAGGTGGTAAGCGAACAAGGGGACACAGGTGGTACGCGAACAAGGGGACACTGGTGGTACGCGAACAAGGGGACACAGGTGGTAAACGAACAAGGGGACACAGGTGGTACGCGAACAAGGGGACACAGGTGGTACGCGAACAAGGGGACACAGGTGGTAAGCGAACAAGGGGACACAGGTGGTACGCGAACAAGGGGACACTGGTGGTAAGCGAACAAGGGGACACAGGTGGTACGCGAACAAGGGGACACAGGTGGTACGCGAACAAGGGGACACAGGTGGTACGCGAACAAGGGGACACAGGTGGTACGCGAACAAGGGGACACAGGTGGTACGCGAACAAGGGGACACAGGTGGTAAGCGAACAAGGGGACACAGGTGGTACGCGAACAAGGGGACACAGGTGGTACGCGAACAAGGGGACACTGGTGGTACGCGAACAAGGGGACACTGGTGGTACGCGAACAAGGGGACACAGGTGGTACGCGAACAAGGGGACACAGGTGGTACGCGAACAAGGGGACACAGGTGGTACGCGAACAAAGGGACACAGGTGGTACGCGAACAAGGGGACACAGGTGGTACGCGAACAAGGGGACACAGGTGGTACGCGAACAAGGGGACACAGGTGGTAAGCGAACAAGGGGACACAGGTGGTACGCGAACAAGGGGACACAGGTGGAAACTGAGCACCCACATGAGCCACAGGGACGTTAGAAAGAACTTTTTCAAGAACTTTTACAGTGTCAGAGTAGTTAACAGGTGGAATGCATTAGGCAGTGATGTGGTGGAGGCTGACTCCATACACAGTTTCAAGTGTAGATATGATAGAGCCCAGTAGGCTCAGGAACCTGTACACCAGTTGATTGACAGTTGAGAGGCGGGACCAAAGAGCCAGAGCTCAACCCCCGCAAACACAATTACGTGAGTACAGGTGCATCATTCCAAACAATTTTTTTCCTTTCTGATATTGTTTTTTTTTTTTTTTTTTTTGAGATATATACAAGAGTTGTTACATTCTTGTTAAAATGCATTCCCTGATCACAGGTAAAGCAAAAAGCAATGCGACTTTGGCTGTAGTTAATCCTGGAAATCTAGTAAGTCATGAGCATTGATGCAGAATTCACCCATGACCAGTCCTGCCATGGGGTAGGAGTTGCCGCAAAGATGTTTTTAGATGTTTACACATTCTCAATGTTTCCGATTTGTTTTTTTTTCCTCTAGTTTTTCCATTAATATTATTCAGTAGTATGTCATTTGAAAACTTATATAATGTCATGATCCCCAAGCAAGGCTCGTGGTGTAGAACTTTCCCTATAAATCAGTGAACCTCCTGGCCTCAAATATGTAAGTTCAAACTGTATAGGGTTGAGTGAAAGTCTAAGTAAACCCCACCAGTTTACTGGGGCTAACTTATGTAAATGTCACCGCTTAATTACACAATATTTACATATCCACAACAAAGGAAAAATAATCAGGTAAGTTAACACAAGGCACAAGTCACGGCAGTTAGATGTCACTAAGCAAAGATAACTTAATAACATGGGTCCACTAAACAGCTTAAGACTGGCTGGTAGGTTGTGGACATGGTGGGTGGTGACGTTACATAGCCAGAGTGGGGGTGAGGTCTCGGCATGAACATCAGAAGACACAAGTCGGTGAACTATCACTTTGCCTTCAGAAAAACAAAGTCCCAACTGAACTGGTAAATGACACAGTCGAAAAAAACGCTTCTTAAAACTCAGAGTCTACAATGACTGACAAAAGGCAGTCAGTAAACTCGTCTACAGATTTTCAGTCCACAAGGACTGAAAATCTGGCAGTCAGGAATCTCCTTTCAACCATTAAAGTCCACAAGACATGAAATTTGACCAAGTCCTGGATCTCCTCTGAAAGTGATTCATATTCAAGATTAACAGGACTCAGAGAATAGCAGAGTTGTGGCTATAGTTAGTGATGTGTAGTACAGTACTGTATATTAAAGGAATTTTACTGCATCAGGTGGAGTAATCTGATGGTGTCGACTGCAAGTAGTATGTGGTGCTATGCTGTGTTTTACCACACTGTATATATACACACAGAAATCACAGTAGTGTGATACATCAAATGAACAAATCCACAAGGGCCTTGATGAGGATTTGAACGAGATGTTCCCAGACGCGTCTTAGTCAACTGTACCACCACATAGTCACTTGTGGATTTGTTCATTATATATATGTATATATACATATATGGGTGTAAGTGTGTGTGTGTAAGTGTGTATGTGTGTAATTACCTAAGTGTAGTTACAGGATGAGAGCTACGTTCGTGGTGTCCTGTCTCCCCAGCACTCTGTCATATAACGCTTTAAAATTACTGACAGTCTTGGCCTCCACCACCTTCTCCCCTAACTTGTTCCAACTGTCTACCACTCTGTTTACAAAAGTGAATTTTTTTGCACATCTCTGGCAGCTTTGTTTCATTAATTTAAATCTATGACCCCTTATTTTTTGAAGTTCCGGGTCTCGGGAATTCTTCCCTATCAATTTTATCGATTCCTGTTACTATTTTGTACTTAGTGATCACATCGCCTCTTTTTCTTCTATCTTCTAGTTTTTGCATATTTAATGCCTCTAACCTCGACTCGTAGCTCTTGTCCTTCAGTTCTGGGAGCCACTTAGTGGCATGTCTTTGCACCTTTTCCAGTTTGTTGATGTGCTTCTTAAGATATGGGCACCATACAACTGCTGCATATTCTAGCTTTGGTCTAACAAAAGTTGTGAATAATTTCTTTAGTATTTCTCCATAAGTGTATTTAAAAGCAATTCTCGAAGTTAGAAAGTGTAGCACAGGCTCCTCGCACAATGTTCTTAATGTGGTCTCAGGTGACAGTTTTCTATCTAGAACCACCCCTAGATCTCTTTGTCAGAATTCTTTAAAGATTTCTCACAAAATTTATAGGTTGTGTTGGGTCTATGTTATCCAATTCCACATTCCATAAGATGTCATTTATTCACATTAAATACTATTTGCCAAGTGGTGCTCCATTTACTTGTTTTGTCCAGGTCTTCTTGAAATGCATGATAATCATCTAAGTTTCTTATCTTCCCTATTATCTTAGCATGATCAGCAAAAATGTTCATATAATTCTATATTTCAACTGGTAGATCGTTTATGTAGAGAATGAACATTACCGGTGCAAGAACTGAACCCTGTGGTACTCCACTTGTGATGGATGTTGACTCGATGACAACTGACTCAACGTACTCAACATGTTAACTCGGATGCAGGTTCAAATCCTCCTCACGGCCCTTGTGGATTTGTTCATTTGATGCATCACGCAATTGTGATTTCTGTGTGTAATGAAGTAAGGGCGAAGAGGGAGAATGGCCTATTGACATAGCTTGAGTGCATGGGGGGGTGGGGAGTTGTGTAAAACCCTGGTTTGTGCCTCGGAGAGGCTGCAGGATCCAGTAAGTTCAGTAGAACTTCGTTTCAACATCTTTGACCAGGTCGTAGCTCAGTCGATTAAGGCAGCATCTGGGATGCTCTCGGATGCAGGTTCGAATCCTCGTCATGGCCATTGTGGATTTGTTCATTTGATGCATCACGCAATTGTGATTTCTGTGTGTAATGAAGTAAGGGCGAAGAGGGAGAACGGCCTATTGACATATCTCGAGTGCATGGGGGAGTTGTGTAAAACCCTGGTTTGTGCCTCGGAGAGGCTGCAGGATCCAGTAAGTTCAGTAGAACTTCGTTTCAACATCTTTGACCAGGTCGTAGCTCAGTCGATTAAGGCAGCATCTGGGATGCTCTCGGATGCAGGTTCGAATCCTCGTCATGGCCATTGTGGATTTGTTCATTTGATGCATCACGCAATTGTGATTTCTGTGTGTAATGAAGTAAGGGCGAAGAGGGAGAACGGCCTATTGACATATCTCGAGTGCATGGGGGAGTTGTGTAAAACCCTGGTTTGTGCCTCGGAGAGGCTGCAGGATCCAGTAGAACTTCGGTTTCAACTCCTCTTGACCATGTCGTAGCTCAATCGATTAAGGCAGCGTCTGGGATGCTCTGGGACGCAGGTTCGAATCCTCGTCACGGCCCTTATGGATTTGTTCGTCCCCTTCCCTCATTCTTGTGGCCTGCATGACATGTTGATACATGAATGTCTCCAAGATGAGGTTTACAAATCTGCCTGTCCAAATGTCCTCTGTTCTTGCCGCGTAGGCCTCCCAGTCCATTGCCTTAAAGTTGAAGTCCCCCAGTACCAACAATCGGGATTTATCTTTGTCAGCTCTTACCATAATCTCTATCATGACCATTATGAGGCCCTCTCGTTTGTCATCCAGTTCTTCCTTTATCCATGTGTTTGCTTGCTGGTGGGCTGTAGGCATTTACAATTATCAGTTTATCCTGATTCCAGACCTGTAATGCCACTGTCACATATTGAGGGTTTTCAATTATTAACTCTTTTACCTTCGGGTGTTCTTTTACCAGCACAGTCACTCCTCCCCCCCCCCCCTTCCTAGTTTTCCCGTCACGTCTCCAAACTGAGTAGCCCCTTGGGAAAAGGACCTCATTTAAAATATGTTTTTCAAGTTTGGTCTGTTAATGCGACAGTATCTGGGACCTTGAGCTGAATTATATCCTTCAACTGCAATATTTTTTCTCAATCCATCTATGTTGGTATATACTATTTTCAGGAACATGTTCCTGTTCCCTTTGTTCTTTACACCCCCCCCTTCCTCTAATGATTTTGTTGCTTTGTCTGTGTACCATTTCGCTAGCTTTCCTGCCATATGTATATATGTATATGTATGTATGTATGTATGTATGTATGTATGTATGTATGTATGTATGTATGTATGTATGTGCGGAAAAATCACATGTGAAAAAATAGAGAATGTTAAACATATTTTTGGCTCGATTCGCCTTCATCAGAGAAAACTATTCACTCTAATGTGCTCTGATGAAGGCAAATTGAGCCGGAAACGCATTTAGCATTCTCTATTCTTCACATTTTCCACATACTTGGATCTTTTTGGATCATACTTGGGGTTTTTCCACATACTTGGATCTTTTTGGATCATACTTGGGGTTTTTTCCACATACTTGGATCTTTTTGGATCATACTTGGGGTTTTTCCACATACTTGGATCTTTTTGGATCATACTTGGGGGTTTTTCCACATACTTGGATCTTTTTGGATCATACTTGGGGGTTTTTCCACATACTTGGATCTTTTTGGATCATACTTGGGGGTTTTCCACATACTTGGATCTTTTTGGATCATACTTGGGGTTTTTCCACATACTTGGATCTTTTTGGATCATACTTGGTGTTTTTCCACATACTTGGATCATTGTTTTTGTGATTGTTGTTGCACATATAAAATGTTTGTGTATATATGTAGTGCAATAACAGCAAAAAGAGTCTTTTTGTTTAAAGAATATAATATTGTGTAAATTAATGACAAATATATGTGTACTTATGTTCTACAAGTTCACTGATACAAACAACATTGACAGCCCAATGCATCACCGCACTTGAAATAAATTAGGCCATACCAATAAAAAATGAAGAAACTCTTTAAGTTGTTCAATGCGTGTACATATAACTTGGAGCAAGATGTTTG
Source organism: Procambarus clarkii (assembly GCF_040958095.1). NCBI lineage: Eukaryota > Metazoa > Arthropoda > Malacostraca > Decapoda > Cambaridae > Procambarus > Procambarus clarkii. Next base: position 10,716,939 of record NC_091207.1, read on the forward strand.
GTGCCAGGGTGACCGTGATGTTTCAATTAATATTGTGAATGACATATAAAATCTTAATTTAAATATATTATGCTCTTGAAATTGTTAATATACATATATATATATGCACTGCTCTAATGTAACTTCTTCAACTGACAGTTGCAGAAGCTATTGACAATGGATCCAACTAAACGAATTACCTCCGAGCAAGCAATGCAGGACCCATACTTCCTGGAGGACCCCGTACCAACTCAAGAGTTAGTAATCTTAATTGTCATCTTTTAGAATTACATTTCTTTTAATTTTCATGTCATAGTATCTTGTTTGATCTGTGCATGTACATGTCTGACAGTCTGACAGCTGGGTGGACAACACTTCGGATTCGTAGTCCTGAGGTTCCGGGTTCGATCCCCGGTGGAGGCGGAGACAAATGGGCAAAATGTTTCTTTCACTCTGATGCTCCTGTTACCTAGCAGTAAATAGGTACCTGGGAGTTAGACAGCTGATACGGGCTGCTTCCTGGGGGTGGAGGCCTGGTCAAGGACCGGGCCGCGGGGACACTAAGCCCTGAAATCATCTCGAGAGAACCTCAAGATGTGTACTATTTCATCAGTTTGATGATAAAACTAGTACAATTTATTGTTACGCCTTAGACAGCAGTTCTCTTCATCTGTCGATTCAGGGAGTAATGCGGTTATTGTTTTTTGACAATTTAAACAATTATTGTCTGGGTTTTACCTGTATGATGCAAATAAGGATGTAATAACTGGGCAACATGGACTTAGAGCAGGAAGATCATGCCTCTCGTAGCTACTTGACCACTATGACAAAATCGCTGAGGCTATGCACGAACTTCACAAAGGCATTTGATAAATGTGACCATGGAGTAATAACACACAAAATAATATGAAGTTGATGGCAATAACTGGTGAAGTAAGATTGTGGATATTAAATTTTCTGTTGAACAGAACAGAGTAACAGTCAACCAAATAAAATTGAGTCCAAGCTCAGTTAAAAGCTCTGTACCTCAGGGTACAGTCCTTGCACCGCTGCTTTTCCTTATTCTCATATCAGATATAGACAAAAGTATAAGTCACAGCTTCGTGTCATCCTTTGCAGACAATACAAAAATCAGCATGAAAATTATATCTGCTGAAGACATTGAAAAACTACAAGCAGATATTAATAAAGTTTTCGATTGGGCAGCAGAAAATAACATGTTTAATAGTGATAGATTCCAGGTACTCAGGTATGGTAAAAAATGAGGACCTTAAACAAAATCCAGGGTACAAAACACAAATCTTCCCATCCCCATAGTAGGAAAGTGGCAAGTAAAGGATCTGGTAATAACAATGTCTGACTACCTAATGTTTAGGAAGCATAACAAGCAAATATTGCGTCAGCCAGAAAAATGATTGGATGGATTATGAGAACTTTCAAATACGGGGATCCCATCACAATGATTGTACTCTTCATATCACTTGTGTTGTCCCATTGTGAGTACTGCTCAGTACTCACTCGCCCCTTTATAGTGGGAGAGATTGCTGAACTGGAGGGATTTCAGAGAACATATACGGCAAACATAGACATGATAAGCACCTAAATTATTGGGATTGTCTCAAAGTTCTCCAAATGTACTCCCTAGAAAGGAGACGAGAGAGAGATCAATAATGTATACAGTGTATGGAAAATACATGGAATTGGGCAGGTCCCAAATCTCCACAGAAAAATAACAACATATTGGAGTGAATGATGTGGAAGAAAATGGAGAATAGAACTAGTGAAGAGGGGTACCATAGGTACAGAGAACACTGTATGAACATCATGTATGTTTATGATGGTCAGAGGAATGCAGGGAGTGATAGTGGTGTCAGGGAAGGCAAGTGGTGTCAGTGGTGGAAGTTGGTAGGGAGTGATAGTGGTTTCAGTGGAGACAGGTGGTGGAAGTGGTCAAGGAAGGCAGGGAATGATAGTGGTGTCAGGTGATGTCAGTAGTGAGCTCTGGCCTGAGTTATCAGCTATTCGTCAATGCGTGGCTGGCACCGCTGCCGCCTCGATGCTTCACTCACTCGCGGCTTTTCACCAAATTAGCTGACAAATTGCTACCATTTCAGTTGTTTGTAACACATGGCTCCATCATATTCCATAGTCAAAATGAAGAATTCATAATAAATGATGGTGTCAGTGGTGAGGGGAAGGCAGCTAGGCTCTACCTGTCAACATTTGTATTCATTAGCCCCTGGGCTGCTCTTGCAGTTATAGCCTACAACATGCACCGGCACAAGAAGTAAACAAAAAAATCATCTTATAAAAGTGTTCATTTGTGTTCCCTGATCACGGGAAAAATAATAATAAAATCGTAGGTGGCATATTTTGGCCGCAATAGGGTGGGAAGTCTGTCAAAAAAAAAAGGCATTGACAGAACAAGTGTCGGAGGAGGTCTGCTCCATCCCAGATGTCAGGCAGGAGTTGCCACAAAGATATTATTACCTAATTATTTCAATGTCTCTGACATTTTTTTTTCAGTAATATTATTCAATTGTGTGTAGTGTGATATATTTATATAATAAAATGTATGAATCATCGCTATATTCAAAAATATGGTGTGCATATTAGTGATTCAATTGTTATGTTCATAAAACAATAAACAAATAGTTTTGCAGTTATTACATTATATACACACATATATAAGTATCTGCATATTTTGTTCATCATAACGAACCACTAATTTGAGATGGTGACTCAAAAAGCAACGAGGAGTGGCCGCCTCACACCAGCCAGCCAGCCACTCACCGCCACTCCCTCCCTCAACAGCACCTCACTTGTCAACATTATCCTCCCACCATAGTGTTTTTGTTTTTATTCACTATACTGAATATAGATGTTATATATAAGTATGTACATGTTTTGTTCACCATAACTGTACAACTAAGCTGGTATGGTGAGTTCAGGCAATAAGAGACGTCCCTACACACACACAGTCGGCTAGCTGCTGCCTCCCTCACTGGTTCAAAGCCAGACACGTTAACATTTCTCGCCCAACAATACTGTTCGTGGTGTTATTACACTACACACACACACACACACACACACATTATATTCAAGTATCTGCATGTTTTATTCACCATAACTGTACAACTAAGCTGGTATGGTGCCCAAAGACCATAGTGGCCACTCTACACAGCATGACAAGTCATGCAGACGACACTGCCTCTATCACCCAAATGGCACACATTATATATAAGTATCAAAATTTGTGTTCACCATAGAGAACCACTGAGCTGATATGGTGAATGCAGGCAATAACAGGTGGCCACACACCTGGACAGGCAGATTTGTAAACCTCATCTTGGAGACATTCATGTATCAACACGTCAAGCAGGCCACAAGAATGAGGGAAGGGGATGTTCCGTCAGTACTGGATCTAGTATTCACCAGGAAAGAAAAAGAGGTATTTGACATCCAGTACCTTCCTCCCTTGGGAAAGAGTGACTACGTCCTCTTGGACATTAAATATGCTATGAGATATAATCTAGTAGAGAATGGGGACAGTGAAACAGTTAAACTCGATTTTAAGAGAGGACACTATGGGGAACTTAGAATTTTTTTCTTGGCTATAATTGGAGAGACTTGTTGCTAGGCAAGGAAGTAAATGAGATGGTATGCCAAATTTTGCAAAATATATGATGGAGGCACACAAACATTCATACCAAAACAGACATGCAGACCTGGGAAACAGGATTGGTTCAACAGAAATTGCGAGAGGGCCAGAGATCAAAAGACAGAAGCATGAAATCATTATAGAAAGAAACCTCCAAACATACCAGCGATACAAAGATGCGAGAAACAACTACATGTCAGTAAGGAGAGAGGCAGAGAGGAAGCTTGTGAATGGTATAGCAGACAAATGTAAATCAGATCCAGGACTTTTCTATAAATTCATTAAAAGCAAGCTGCAGGTAAAGGATAATATTCAAGAGGTTGAAAATGGGGGACAGATACACGGAAAATGAAAAGGAAATGTGTGAAACATTAAACGAAAACTTCCAAAGTGCGTTTGTACAAAATGAGGTCTTCAGAGAACCAGACACAATAAAAATTCCAGAGAACAGCATAGAGCACATAGAGGTGTCTAGAGACGAAGTGAAATAAATGCTCCTGGAGCTAAGTAAGAACAAAGCAGTTGGCCCAGAGGAAGTTTCACCATGGGTTCTGAGAGAATGTGCACCTGAGCTCAGTATTCCACTTCAGCTGAATTTTCAGACATCCCTGTGTACAGGAGTTGGTGCAGATGTGTGGAAAAAGGCTAACATAATTCCAATCTACAAAAGTGGCAGCAGGGAAGACCCCCTCAATTATAGTCCTGTATCATTGACAAGTGTAATAGTCAAAATATTGGAAAAAATAATAAAAACTAAATGGGTAGAACACCTGGAGAGAAATGATATAATATCAAACAGACAGTATGGTTTTCGATCTGGAAGATCCTCTGTATCGAATTTACTCAGTTTCTATGATCGAGCCAAAGAGATATTACCGGAAAGAGATGGTTGGGTTAACTGCATCTATCTGGACCTAAAAAAGGTTTTTGACAAAGTTCCACATAAGAGGTTGTTCTGGAAACTGGAAAATATTGGAGGGGTGACAGGTAAGCTTCTAACATGGATGAAAAATTTCCTGACTGATAGAAAAATGAGGGCAGTGATCAGAGGCAATGTATCGGACTGGAGAAATGTCACAAGTGGAGTACCACAGGGTTCAGTTCTTGCACCAGTGATATTCATTGTCTACATAAATGATCTACCAATTGGTATACAGAATTATATGAACATGTTTGCTGATGATGCTAAGATAATAGGAAGGATAAGAAACTTAGATGATTGTCATGCCCTTCAAGATGACCTGGACAAAAAAGTATATGGAGCACCACTTGGGAAATGGAATTTAATGTTAATAAATGCCATGTTATGGAATGTGGAATAGGAGAACATAGACCCCACACAACCTATATATTATGTGAGAAATCTTTAAAGAATTCTGATTATGAAAGAGATCTAGGGGCGGTTCTAGATAGTAAACTATCACCTGAGGACTACATAAAGAACGTTGTGCGAGGAGCCTATGCTACACTTTCCAACTTTAGAATTGCTTTTAAATATATGGTTGGTTGGGGAAATACTAAAGAAATTATTCACGACTTTTGTTAGGCCAAAGCTAGAATATGCAGCGGTTGTGTGGTGCCCATATCTTAAGAAGCACATCAACAAACTGGAAAAGGTGCAAAGACATGCTACTAAGTGGCTCCCAGAACTGAAGGGTAAGAGCTACGAGGAGAGGTTAGAGGCATTATATATATGCCAAAACTAGAAGACAGAAGAAAAAGAGGTGATATGATCACTACATACAAAATAGTAACAGGAATTGATAAAATTGATAGGGAAGATTTCCTGAGGCCTGGAACTTCGAGAACAAGAGGTCATAGATATAAACTAACTAAACAAAGATGCTGAAGAGATATAAGAAAATTCACTTTCGCAAACAGAGTGGTAGACGGTTGGAACAAGTTAGGTGAGAAGGTGGTGGAGGCCAAGACCGTCAGTAGTTTCAAAGCGTTATATGACAAAGAGTGCTGGGAAGACGGGACACCACGAGCTTAGCTCTCATCCTGTAACTACACTTAGGTAATTACACAGAGTCAGCAGACGACGCTATCCTCAGCATTACTCCTCCCACCATACAGCACAGCACTCATTATCACAACAATCCTGCTATTATCAGAATCCTGATCATTTATATCACAGTCAGGGGTCTTCTGTAATACTATCATCACTAAATAATACCAGTTACATATATATTTTACATTTTTAGGCGATGCTGTGGTCACAAACTGAACAGCAATGCTGTTAGCTCATGCTGCGTGCACCAGCCTTGGTGGCTCAGTCAGTACTGAGACTCTCACACCTGGGAACATTACCCATGTTTTTTTGTTTTTTAAATGGTGTCTGTTTACAAGAGCCCTGAGGAAGCTGATGGGAACCTCGTGTAGCTGCGGGACTTTTAAATGTTCGCTGTACTCCCAACCATTCATAGCTGTGGTACGCCGTCCTGCAATAGTTACTCACTCCTGCTATTAATGTATTGCACCCTTTAACCATTGCACTGTGCCGAACGACAAATGCTGTTTTGAGAGTTGTCCGATTTTTTAAAATTAGGCTATATTTTAATGTTTTTTTAATGTTTTCATCACTCTTTGTGTTTTAAAATGAAAATAGTTGAGTTTGCAAACATTTTGACGGTAACTTTACCTGAACATTTATAAAAAACAACAAAAATATGTCCTTAACAATTGCACTATGAAGTTTTTGCTAAAAATAGGTGCGCAGTATAGGGGTTAAGGGTTAGTCCTTTCTTGGTGCTAACATATCAAACAGGCTCTCAAATATTTCTCTCCTATCAGTCTATGTAAGAACTGAATTACAGTAACAACTTTAGTTGCAAATATATTTTGATGCAAAATTAAATTCTAGACTGACTAATAAATGTGTTTTAGTGTCTTTGCAGGGGGCCCTATTCCGTACCCAAAGCGTGACTTTCTGTCGGATGAGGAGCAGGATGACAAGTCTGATAATAAGGTAAGTTGAAGGAAAACAATATGTTGACTTCATATAGTTGAATCATGGAATGCTTTGTGCAGAATTGAGCAATTGCAACTGCTTGCTTGTGCATAAGTGTGAATTTCTTTGGTGAAAGTCATTAGAATTCTAGTTTTATATATAGAATGACCTCATAGTTAAATGACTTCATGGGGATTTAATATACTCTCTTGGCATATATTAATGCAGCTTTAGAGGCAAGAATTGTTTTGCAATTTGGTTAAAATGTGTAGTAATAGATTTGTTGTACTGTAATAAATTTGAAGAGATGTGATTGAGGGCAGAGATACCCTGTATAACAATGTTATGAAGGCTACACAACATTCTACTGAGGCCAACAACTGAAGTGGTGCACCCGTAGGCACAAGGCTCTATATAATAATAATACAGTAATAATAATTTTGTCAAAAGAATGTGTGTACAAGGGCCTCGTAGCCTGGTGGATAGCGCGCAGGACTCGTAATTCTGTGGCGCGGGTTCGATTCCCGCACGAGGCAGAAACAAATGGGCAAAGTTTCTTTCACCCTGAATGCCCCTGTTACCTAGCAGTAAATAGGTACCTGGGTGTTAGTCAGCTGTCACGGGCTGCTTCCTGGGGGTGGAGGCCTGGTCGAGGACCGGGCCGCGGGGACACTAAAAGCCCCGAAATCATCTCAAGATAACCTCAAGATAACAAAGAGCATAAGAGTAATGTACAGTTGTCGGGACAGGAGTTACACGTACTAATGAAGTCACTATTATGCAAAGTATTTCAGGCAAAACGTTAAAAAAAATGTACAACAAATTTAACCAAAGGTGTGAGGGATTAAAACACTTCATACTAAAGGAGAAACACTTGATACTAAAGGAGAAACACTTGATACTAAAGGAGAAGTAAACTAACAAAATAAGAACGTTCAAGGAAAATTAAGAAATGAATGTGAAAAAAGGTGATACTTAAGGATGACAGTCATAGACTATTACATTATGGAGTCAGCAGTTCTAGCAACAGTATACGGTAGTTTGTTTACATTGATAACAGAATGTTAATACTACGGTGTAGTTAAGGAAAGCAATTTTTCTCATAACATTGAGAATTGAGAAGATGTATAGATGTAGATGGTAGTGTTTAGAGTTTGTATACCTGTAGCAAGACTAGACAGTTGAGAGATGTGAATGAGTAAAAGGAGCCGGTCGGCCAAGCGGACAGCACGCTGGACTTGTGATCCTATGGTCCCGAGTTCGATCCCGGGCGCCGGCAGGAAACAATGGGCAGAGTTTCTTTCACCCTATGCCCCTGTTACCTAGCAGTGAAATAGGTACCTGGGTGTTAGTCAGCTGTCACAGGCTGCTTCCTGGGGGTGGAGGCCTGGTCGAGGACCGGGCCGCGGGGACACTAAAGCCCTGAAATCATCTCAAGATAACCTCAAGTAGATCCAAGAAATGAGGGAGTAATTCTAAGCTGCCAATAAGAGTTATTCATAAAGGAATTGTGAACTACAGATAGATAGTTTGGATATACACAATTAAAATGAAGAGGAATTTAAGTATTAATTAAAATATTATGGTATGGAAAGAAAGTAATTTTTCAAATAAAATGTGAATGATCCTTGAAGAAGAGATTAAATTTATTTATTTATATATATATATATATATATATATATATATATATATATATATATATATATATATATATATATATATATATATATATATATACAAGAAGGTATATTGGGATTGTGAGGATACACAGTAATTACATTCTTGTAAAGCCACTAGTACGCGCAGCATTTCGGGCAGAATTAGACACTAGGGGATGATAAAGGATTTCTGGTTTTGGAAAGGACTGCAGCTGTCACATGACTCGCTCGGTTGCCATTAATAAACTGAAGTTTTATGTAGAAGTAGCCAGTTAAAATGGATGCTGTAACCCCTTAACTGCGCGACCTCCAAATATGACACCCCCCAGTGCGCAGGAAATAAAATCTCTGGAAAAAATTATTTTCTGTTTTTAAAGTGTCAAAAAAACACTAATTTAACACTATCTACACACGTTATGTATACCTATCTACATATTTTATTCACCAGAACTATGCAAGTAAGCCGGTATTGTGTCCAAACTTTACAGCGGCCATCATACACTGCATGAGAAATCACACAGCAGCCAGCAGATGACGCTACGATTACGTCACCTGCCTCAACAAAATAGTTCCTCCCAACATACAGTACTCCTGTTGCTGTTACTACACTATATATACACACCACACACTGTATATACCCATGTACATGTGTTCCCCATAGCGAACCACGAAGCTAGTATGATGAGCAAAGCAAGAGTGGCTGCCACACAGTGAGGCTACCTCGATTCTCTCCCTCACCACAATTACTCCTCCCACAATACTACGAACAGTGTTTATTATCACCACAGTCCTGCTGTTATCACAATACTGGTAACTAAATCCTGTAAATACATAATTGACCACAAGTTTATTTTTAAAGGAACCTAAGAAGTCGTTTGAAGATTCCTAGATGGACGAAATAATTCTGTGGTGCTGTGGCTAGCGCTGTGAACATCGTGAACAGCATTGAATCAATAATATTTGAACATTGTACAGAGTCATTATCACACTCAGGCTCTTCTGTAATACTATGATGGCTAAATAATACAAGTTATATATATATTTTGACATTATTATGCGATGCTGTGGTCACAAGATGAACAGCAGTGCTGTGAGCTCATGCTGCGTGCGCCGACCTTGGTTGCTCACTCACTACTGAGGCTCTCACACCCGGGAATGTGGACCATGATTTTTTTTAAAGATGGCGTCTGTTTACAAAAGCCCTGAGGAAACCGATGTGAACTCCATGTAGCCGCGGGACTTTTGAATGGAACGTGAAAAATACAAATACTCGGAGGCGCCTAACGCACCCCGGACGGGGGCCTGCAGGCGCGTTGCGCAGTTAAAGGGTTAATTAATATTATTGTTGGCAGGTCATAACTTTTGAACCAAAGATTAGCTGACAATATAACATGGTTTACCGCTGACAACGGAAACATACACACAGTATTTTCTAAATAATTTGAAAAATCAAATTATTTTCAGAGCCATGTTGTAGCTCAGAACTACGACATGGCTCTGTAGACTGAGCTACGACCATGTCGTAGCTCAGTCGATTAAGGCAGCGCCTGGGATGCTCTCGGACGCAGGTTCGAATCCTCGTCACGACCCTTGTGGATTTGTTCATTTATGTACCTTGATCCCGGCTCTTTCCTCCGAAACTCCGTTCGTGGATTCAGACCAGTGGCTGTGCCTTGAGGTTGTGCATCATTCATATTGTAAATTGAACACTTATACAGTAATGCACCTAATTGGCTAGAATTGTGCTTTGAAGCATGCTATATTTGTTCATCCTTATTTTGGGGTCACTTTACACTGTTGCAGTAGCATAAGGGTGGGTGTTAGCTTGCCATATGCAGGCGATAAGTCACAATAAAGTGGCTAAATTATGTTGACCAGACCACACACTAAAAGGTGAAGGCACGACGACATTTCGGTCCGTCCTGGACCATTCTCAAGTCGATTGAAAATGGTCCAGGACGGACCGAAATGTTGTCATCCCTTCACCTTCTAGTGTGTGGTCTGGTCAACTTAGCTTGCCATACGTGCCCATCTTGTGTCTCGGAAGTCTGGTGTAATTCCTTGACATTATTCCTTGGTAATTCCTAAGGCCTGGCAGCCCCCAGGACTATAATTTATGGAACTACAGAGCATATCACCAGAGAGTGCATCTCATTACATTCTATACTTTATTTTTGAATATATACTATTTTTGTAAATTGTCTGATGCACAGTGGTCAGTGCATTCGGTCCATACCTGTAAGCTTTCGGGTTTTATTTACGTAGCACGAGAGAGATGCTTGGCTGTGTTTCCCTTCACCTGATGCTTCTGTTGACAAAGTAGTAAATAGGTACCTGTGAGTTACACAACTGTTGTTGGTGGCATCCTAAGAAAGGTCAGTAGTTGGCTTTGGGGGATCTTGATAAGCCTAACAGGCTTATTAATAGGAAATTCAAGAAAAAATATTTGAGTCCAGTTTTAAGTATGTGACAAATAGTTATGTGGTTCAATTAACTGGCAAATATTGCTCGCTGGGAGTCCTTGATGAAGGACTCATGATTGACAGAATTAAGTTCTGTACCGTATATTGTTATGTTATATAGGTGTCAAAATTCAGTAAATAGTTTTAGAAATTTAGATTTTTTTAGTACCGTGATGTAAGATGAACTTAATTTTTAGACTTGATACACTGTAGAGAGTGTGTATGTAAAGGGAATTTACATTTACTATTTATGTAAAGGGAATTGTGTGAAAATATATCCTGTAAATATTTATCCATTCAACATATAGGTAGCTCCCGGTGCTTGAATAATCCTAGGCTAAGTTTAGCAAATTTGTTTAGCCAAGATATTAAGTCTGTGTATTGAAATACATTAAATGACTTGCCAATTAAAGAGAATATACTGTACTCCTAAGTGGTTTTATAAGCAATAATGTTGAGTATAATACAGTATTTATATAGTCTAAAAATAAGGTGCTTTAAAAATAATTATAAAAGTCCAATGTTCTGGGTAGTTCAGTTAATTTTGCTATAGTTTCTTCTTGTATCAAGTCATAAATAGTTTGTTCCCAAATTTTGGTGTGATGGACTATGAAGGGTTCCGGAGAAGTGGACTTGTCAGTGAGGAAGATGCGGGTTTGAGCACCGTGATCACAACGAGGGAGAGTATTGAGAGGGAATTGTGTAGCATTATAGGGTGGCCTGGCCGTGTGATGGACGTGTGTTTCTCTTGGTTTTCCAGAAGAAGGTTTTCATGGAGCAGAGCTGGACCAATCAACAGAGAGCAGCAGCAGCCAAGGTTAGATACATTTGACTACAAGAAAATTATTCATGGTTTGGCATATTTTAGATTGGTTAAGTCAACTGAATACAATAGTACAGATTTTTCTTTGGTAATGGGTATGTGTTTTTTTTTGTATTTTTTTGGTAATCTTATTGTAACATTCAAAAGTTAGTAATATTGCAAGTATTGTAGAGTGCTGCGATTGATTGGGTAATCGTGGATGGTCCTGTGAGTTGCTACATCACGTCTAGAAAAGTTAACGTGTTGAACCTACATTTCTAGCAACACTTGTTACATTTTTAAGCTTCTTGTGTGTTTTGACTATTTTTGAGTGTACTCTATGGGGTTCGGGCGGGATATCTAACCTGGGTGTATTTTTGACCAGACCACCCACTAGAAGGTGAAGGGACGACGACGTTTCGGTCTGTCCTGGACCATTCTCAAGTTGATTCCAAAAATGGCGATTCCGCAAATCGACTTGAGAATGGTCCAAGACGGACCGAAACGTCGTCGTCCCTTCACCTTCTAGTGTGTGGTCTGGTCAACATACTTTAGCCACGTTATTGTGACTCATCGCCTTGAGTCTGTATTGTTCACTAGCTTAGGTAATGTCATTGAAACAATTGTGAAATATTTAAATAGCCAAAATTATTCTTCATGAATGCACATACTGTATATTTTAAAATCATAGTGTATATCAGCTTAATATAATTAATACAAAATGATTGTTTAAATTAGTAATATGAATATTGCTCATTATTTTGTTGTGTAAGCATCTGGTATAATGTAATATCCTTCCAAAAAAACAAAATCATATATTAAACATAGAGTAGTAATTTTTGGTAAATTATAGTTAATTTCTTCATTTAAACCAGTGGCAAAACTTGCTTAACAATCTGTCCTTAAATTTGATAACATAGTATCCAGTCATCCTTTTCGTTCATGGTAAGTTATATTCTTAATGGAATAATATGTACAGCCGTTGTATATAATTCATAATATGTACCCATGTTTTTTATTGTTAGTGTGTGTGTGTATATATATTAATACTGTATATACAAATAATAATTTTTGGTTGTTCGTGAAGAAAGTGGCACAGGATCATTCATTGACTAGTTGGAATTAGTTCTAAGAAACCCACTTAAATGTTATTACTTGCTCTTTCAAGAAGTTTCATTTTAATAAGCTTGACATTAGGAGAAGGCACAGCTTACCGAATTTGACGAGTTGACTCGTTCGTATTAACGTCGAGGACGTCAAGAGGATTCACTTTTACCGAGGCTGCCAGAGATGTATTGGCCTATTGTTACTGAATTAAATAATTAGTACAGATGTTTTTATTTATATATGATTAGTTATTTGATTTTTGTGTTGAATGTATTGAAGGAAAATCTGAAATAGTTAAGCCAGGAAATAGTCTTAGGTATATAGTGAGTGTTGAAGCATTACACTGTTGTGTGCAAGGTTTGTAGCTGATGAAATCCTCATTTTGCCATTATGCTTCAGTATTAATCATAGCTTTTCCCAGTCTCATTATTTGAAAGGATACGGGTGTCAAGATTTTGAGCTTTGCCGCTTAGCCCTTGAGAGCTTCATTCGCCTCTAACATGTCTCACTCCTCAAGACTGTTTTGCTAGCCCTTTCATCCATATTATGATTCATGGTGGTAAATTGGTACCAGATTTCATCACTTCCAAGAGGAGATTTATTTCCGGGTTGCCGGTATTGACAGACGTATTATTTTCTCGGTGTTTCAGAAGAAGATATTTATGGATCAGACATGGACAAACCAACAAAGAGTGCAGGCAGCAACCAAGGTTAGCAACCAACATTTCTGAGGCTTTGTATGGGCTGTATGCTAGATGTAGGCTGCCTCCTTTCTCTGATGCAGATTCCTTGTGTGTAGGAGGCATTTACAACTTGTAGGCTAGATAGATCTATTGTGCCTGTAAAGATTATATTCTGTTTAGGCTGTGATCATATTATGTGCTGCATCAGTGGCTTGATGATGATGATACACATTTAACTGTTATTTGTCAGTTTTATGTAATATATCAATTGTACCTAATATCCAAGCAATTTTGTCTACTGTATTTTGAAATATTTCTTTTCTAATTAGTTTTCCTTAATATTAACATTGCATGAATTACTAACTTAGGCCTAATTTCACTTGTTGGCTGTAATGAGAAATATTTGCCATATTTAGGCAGTCAGGTTGCTAAGTTACTTTTAGTTCATATCATAACAAAATTGTCTTGTCATTAAATTAAATATATCTTAGCCAATTTAAATCTTTGAGCAAAATTGTTTATGAAATCCAGTTTGTTAGGCAACTCAGGCTATTAGGTGTGACATGTACACTCAGATATACATACATTATTCTATAAATGTGTGTGTGTGTATATATACTGTATATATATACATACAATATACAGTTGTGTTTTTCCAAGTAAAGATAGGCAGTTGCTTATTCTTGTATAAACTCTGCACACGAGATGAGTGGCTTCGGGAGCCCAGTGATGCATTACTGTGACAAACTGAAGAGGGTGCCATTTTTTCCATTGGTTGTGTGGCCACTTTGTACCAGTTTGTGTTCTTCTAAAGCTTCCACTACTCTAGAGTCTTCCAGTAAATTATATTCTTTATCCAATTTTTGTATTTCTCTTATATACTTGCATCATCGTGTTTATGTTGACCTCTGTTTTTTACTACTTGTGCATGTTCTCTTAGTTTCTCTTAGCTGAGTAAGTAATGTCTGCTTCAGAGTGGTGCAGCTGTTATAGGTAAAGAAAGATACCTGGCTTCCACGTCCCATTTCTCCGCCTTGTGCTGCCTATAAAATCTATCGTTCATCTGCATTGTCTTCTTGTGGATGATGCATGCGATCATAACGTCTCACAACTTGCTCTGTCTGATGTCCCAGCAAGGTTTCCATATCTTGGTTGACCAGGGCTGGCCGTGGCTGTGGGGCCCAGTTGGGACTGTTTGGTTGCCCAGATCAGGAGCCAGGAGGCTTGGTCAGGGACAGGGCTGCAGGGGATGATTTATGAGAAATTATAATTTAATTTTTTAGAAAAATCAAAATATAAGTGAACAGCTTACTGTATCTAATGTCACTCATATCTGTATTGTCATAAGGAATTTATCAGACAATCATTAGCTTGCTTGTTTGCATTGGTTTATGACAAGTCTTTACAGGTTTGGCCAAGTTAGAAGGTGGTTCTACTTGACACAACTAGAGTAGATTAATCCTAGCACAAGGCCCAATTGGGAGCAATTGATCTAATTGGCTTAAAGCTGGCCCTGCATGACTCTGTACTGTTTGCAAGTGAAACATTATCTAAAAATAATGTCTATGCATATTTTGCTGTTTTCTACATAAACACTTTACACAGTACATTGGTACCTTTGTTCACGATTGTAATCCGTTCCCAGAGACACGTCGTCGTCCAAAAATTTGTCAGTCAAAACAAATTTTCCCATAAGAAATAATGTAAATTGAATTAATTCGTTCCACACCCCCAAATATATTAACTTAAAAATACATTTGATACAGAATACTGCTCATATTATTCATACACAAAATAATCAGGTATAAATGTAAATCATAAATAAAATAAGTGAACATTTAACTGCACTTAACCTTTACTGGGGACTCTTGGTGGCGTATGAGAGACGGTGAGGAGGGAGGAGTGGTGTTGGTGTACAGGGAGGGGGGGAAGGAGGTGAGACTGTCCCCCTGCTCGCCTTAAGCATGCTGAATCAAAAGCTTGGTGGATGGTCGAGGGAAGGAAGTTGAGGTAACGGGATCATGTAGGAAAGGCCCTGGAGGAGTGACGACGACAAAAAATAAATATGGTTGTACTGTATTGGTGGCAGTATAAGGTGGAGGCATCATACGTTGGCTTTCTTTTACCAAGTTACAAGGCAGGTAAGAAGTTGTCTGAAACATCTATTCACTTTGATGCATTGAGATTATACCCGAGTAGGTTAAAGGTTTGCTCTTTGCTTGATCAAGCTACAGTATACATAACAGTAAAGCAGGATAATGGGTTAGTAAGTGCTTTGAATGAAAAGATTGGTCTCCCTACAAGTTGAGTATAAATCAGTCCTGGTGTGAAACATTTCTCAAGAAAAGGAGTATCTGTATATTGTTCACACATATGTAGGAAACAGAACATGATATAAGCAATTATTTTACAGTAAATTCTTGTCCCTCAAAATACTGCAAACGGTTGTGCTGTCAGCATGTTCTTCTCTCTGACTCTTGGATTACAACCAATATTTTGGTCTGCATAGTATTCCCGAGTTACTGAACTGTGGGACAATTGTGCTCCAGTACGGGGGCCTCGTAGCCTGGTGGATAGCGCGCAGGACTCGTAATTCTGTGGCGCGGGTTCGATTCCCGCACGAGGCAGAAACAAATGGGCAAAGTTTCTTTCACCCTGAATGCCCCTGTTACCTAGCAGTAAATAGGTACCTGGGTGTTAGTCAGCTGTCACGGGCTGCTTCCTGGGGGTGGAGGCCTGGTCGAGGACCGGGCCGCGGGGACACTAAAGCCCCGAAATCATCTCAAGATAACCTCAAGATAACCAGTATTGCTCTTTGTTATTTGCTAGCTTTTAAAACTTTTTGTGCCAATTAGTCACTTGTACATCTTTTGAAAATTCATTTTGTCTGTGCTCGTTATCATCTCACTTTTGGAAAGTTTATTACAAATAAATAACATTTACTTTGTCTTTGATAAAAACTAAAGGTAGCTTGTGATGTTATATCTGGGCAATTAGTCTACAGATTACACTCTTGTGTATACAATTATTTAGAGTTGGTGAGTGTCCGTGGCCGCCCTGACACCCTCGTGTGGTCTTGATGTTTTTCGTGGATTTTTATATTTGTTTAAATTTCTTTACCTGTGCTATGCTAGTTAGCCTTACCCTTTGTTGGTGCTTTTATTGCTGGAGTGTCTTGTTCTTACCCGGTTGCTTTGCATGTCGAGAAGTATAAATAAAAATCCACATACAGCTGTAACAGTTTTGTTGAGAAAGAAAATTGCAAATGTCCAGTCTTATAGCATTCTCAACCTTCGCGTAGCCTGTTCACTCCTTGATATTGTCATACCAGAACCCTATTTCCTCTTTGGTCTTGTATGGACATTTCAGTCTCCTCCCACCCACCATCTCTCTTCTCATCTCACTAATATGCTTTCTTCATAAGTCTGTTGTTATCCATTCTCAAAATACCCAATAAAATTCAGTCTAATACTTGTATCTTGAGATTCTTGCTAGTTTTACTTGTTTCGGTTTGAATCTTTCTTTTGCATAATCATTTGATGTTTTGCAGGGTTCATAAGAAAACAAAAATAATCTTAAGCTATTGAGTGTAATGATCCACTAATTTCTGTTGGGGGGAATTTTCACCTACTTTTTTCTGAGGGGAGCCCCTACGGCTCCCTGGAGTTTATCGGGCTAACGTATGTTATATTTTAGACTGGGACATTAGCTATGGAGTTCAGACCTACCAGGGACCATGAGCCAGAACTTGGCCCCTTCAGAGAGGTTGCAGGGAGCAATGGCCCTGGAACCCCCCCCCCCTGTGGTTGGGAGTTTTCCTTATCTGCCATCAACTGGGGTTAGACACCCAGAAAGGTAGGCGTAACAAAACAATCCCCACATGGTAAGAAACTAACAACAAAAACTGAACAGATAGGTAGAACTCCTAACAATCCCAAGGAAACAAAGCAAACGTAACATACTACTGCTGCGCCATTCGCCCGCGCAGCCCTCCCCTTTCCGAGAGGGGGAGTTACAAACGTTACAAATGAGGTGGTAGAGGTACTGGGATTAAAAATAGAGAAAATAAATTTAGTGATTATTCTAATATACAAACCGCCAGATGCAACGGCTGAGGAATTCACAGAACAGATAAACAAAATAGAGAATAGCCTTGATAATTTGGAGAACCCGATACCTGATATTATCTTCCTAGGTGACTTCAACTTGCCTAGTCTCAGGTGGAAAATAGCAAACAATAATATTATACCAGGAAATCTATCGGGACCTAACCAACCACAGATTAGAGAACTACTTAGATTCTGTGACAAATTTTCACTCAATCAGCAGATATCGGAGCCAACGAGAAATGAAAATATTCTAGATCTGGTCTTTAAGAACAATGAAGACATTATCAGAGACATTACGATATCAGATACCACATACTCAGATCACAAGCTCATTGAAGTGCAAACGACCATCAATACTCAGAATAGACCTAAAACGTTGATAAAGCGAGAGGGGCTATTCAGTAAATTCAATTTTAATAATAAAAGGATAGACTGGGAGATAATAAATAGGGAACTTACAAACATTCCATGGGAAACTGTTCTAAGTAATACAAGTCCTACAGAAGGAATAGAAAAACTGACTTCGGAAGCGCATCAAGTCTGTCTGAAACATGTTCCTTTGAGGAAAGCCAGAAAGAGATCTAACGTAGAAAGAGAACGCAGACGACACTATAAACGCAGGAAAAAAATAACGGAACTGCTTATGCAGACACGAATTTCCCGTCAAAGAAGGAATAATTTAAATAGGGAGATTGAAGAAATCGAGCGGAAATTGAAACACTCATATGAAACTGAAGAAAGGCAGTTAGAACAGAAAGCAATTCAGGAAATAAAGAGAAATCCAAAATACTTCTTCACATATGCGAAATCAAAAGCAAAAACCACTGCCAGTATTGGACCTATTCGTACAAGTGAAGGTTCATACACGGAGGATGACAAAGAAATTAGTGAAATCCTAAAAAAAGCAGTATGAGGACATGTTTAGCACTCCAATAAACAACATGAAAGTGGAAGATCCAGGCAATTTCTTTATGCGGGATATTCAAACCCCTGTAAATATAACTGATATCAACACGAGCGCACTAAATTTTGAAAGAGAAATTGAAAACATGCCCATTCACTCGGCCCCAGGTCCAGACTCATGGAATTCAATATTTATAAAGAAATGCAAAGTGCCGGTAGCACAGGCACTCAGTATAGTGTGGAGGAAGAACTTGGACACGGGGAAGATACCAGATGCACTTAAAGTAGCAGACATAGCCCCTCTACACAAGGGAGGGAGCAAAGCATTGGCAAAGAATTATAGACCAGTTACACTAACATCGCACATCATAAAAGTATTTGAGAGTGTGATTAGGAGTCAGGTCACCAACTTCATGGAGACCAATGACCTTCACAACCCAGGCCAACATGGATTTCGAGTGGGAAGATCGTGCCTCTCACAGCTACTTGAGCACTACGACAAAGTCACTGAGGCATTAGAAGAAAAACAAAATGCTGATGTGATATACACGGACTTCGCAAAGGCTTTCGATAAATGTGACCATGGCGTGATAGCACACAAAATGAAGTCAATGGGAATAACCGGTAAAGTAGGACGCTGGATATTCAGTTTTCTGTCAAACAGGACTCAGCGAGTAACGGTCAACCATATAAAATCTAGTCCAAGTGCAGTTAAAAGCTCTGTACCTCAGGGTACAGTCCTTGCACCGCTGCTTTTCCTTTTTCTCATAGCAGATATAGACAAAAATACAAGTCACAGCTTCGTATCATCCTTTGCAGATGACACAAAAATCAGTATGAAAATTACCTCGGCTGAAGACATTGAAAAATTTCAAGCTGATATTAATAAAGTTTTCGACTGGGCATCAGAAAATAACATGGTGTTTAACAGTGATAAATTCCAGGTACTCAGGTACGGCAAAAATGAGGACCTTAAACATAATACAGAGTACAAAACACAATCAAATGTACCCATAGTAGGAAAACAGCATGTAAAGGATTTGGGAATAATAATGTCTGACGACCTAACGTTTAAGGAGCATAACCAAGCAAATATTGCGACAGCCAGAAAAATGATAGGATGGATTACGAGAACTTTCAAATCCAGGGATCCCATCACAATGGTTGTACTCTTCAAGTCACTTGTGTTGTCCCTTCTTGAGTACTGCTCAGTACTCACTTCCCACTTTATAGCAGGAGAGATTGCTGAAATAGAGGGAATACAGAGAACATATATGGCACGCATAGACGCAATAAAGCACCTAAATTATTGGGATCGTCTCAAAGCCCTCCAAATGTACTCACTAGAAAGAAGATGAGAGAGATATAAAATAATATACACCTGGAAGATACTGGAGGGCCAAGTACCAAATCTACACAGTAAAATAACAACGTTCTGGAGTGAACGATATGGAAGAAAATGCAGAATAGAACCAGTGAAGAGCAGAGGTGCCATAGGCACAATCAGAGAACACTGTATAAACATCAGAGGTCCGTGGTTGTTCAACGTCCTCCCAGCGACTATAAGAAATATTGCCGGAACAACCGTGGACATTTTCAAGAGGAAACTAGATTTATTCCTCCAAGGAGTACCGGACCAACCGGGCTGTGGTGGGTATGTGGGCCTGCGGGCCGCTCCAAGCAACAGCCTAGTGGACCAAACTCTCACAAGTCAAGCCTGGCCTCGGGCTGGGCTTGGGGAGTAGAACAACTCCCAGAACCCCATCAACCAGGTATCAACCACGGGGCCCTGGACTTCACCGCGCCAGCTGCATAGCACCCCAGTTCATAAGCTAATGTCAACTGGGGCAGACGCTTCTCTGGCCTCAGTTTATTAGGCGGTGTTTGCCTTCGTGGCACTCACTGCCGTGTGTTGTGTTGTGTGGTGGCCAGGTGTTCCTCATCAGTACCAGGGCTTCCTTCCCTAAGTGCCCTGTGAACACTGCCCCTGTGTGACTGGGTTATCTTCCTTGAGGCATTCGAGAACCATTCCCATAGAGGTTCTTGCTGCTCAGCATTTGCCTCGCTCTTGGGACCAGCTGGAGCTTGGGGCCCTTGTTTGGCCTTGGGTAGGGACTGGTATTGTGCTGGTTAGTGTGTCAAGGTGTTGCGCGACCTACCACTTACACGGCGACCGGTTCCTATTGCCTCTGGGGACGGTGTACTTTTGTGGGGTTTTTCTTTTGTTTTTATTTTCATTTGCATGGTGGGTGTCTGCCTAGTATGGCTATAGTTCCACTGGTAGTGTTTGGTGGCCCTCTGCTAGGCCCCTGTGATTGTACACATCGCAGGGGTTTTCAGTGTTGCATCTACCCCTTGTTAGCTTGGGTGTTAACCGGTTAGCAACACCTTGCCCAGGCTTCCCGCAGCAGTTAGTCTACGGGCCCTGGAAAACCCTGTCGGGGCTTGGTGGGCCCATGGATGTGTCTTCCGGGTTCCAACCTGTCTTGTACGGGTTCGTTGGTTGCTGTGCCCTTGTCTCAGGGTAACAGTTGTCACTTTTACCTCTGTCATGCTGCCTGTTGGGTCACTGACACCTTGACCCGGAGTCTTGCGAGTTGTGTTCTGTGCTTGTTCTCCAGTACTCTCCTAATGTTCTTACTGTTCAGAGTACAGGCAGCATCTGCGTTGCAAGCTCGGTTTAGGTTGCTGCAATGTGCTAGGTTGGTTTCCCACCTGCATGCCCTGGGGCCGCCCAGTTTTGGTTAGATGCTGTTCACCCCTTTCCCTCCCTGTTCCCGGCTCCGGACCATCTACGACTTTCAGGGTTGGGGCGGGGTTTAGTTGGTGCCGAGACTCGGGCGGTTTCGGGGGCTGCCCCGTTCGGGTTGGAGACGGAGGTTTTCGAGCCTGTTCCTCCTGCCAAGGCTTCTGAGTCTTACCAACGGCCCTTTCTTTGCTCTTTTACCCTGGACTCTTCCTTTTCTTTAAGGGCAGAGGGCATGGAGGACGGCTCTGCCCCGGGGCCTCTGTTGCGGGTTCCCAGGGCTGTGGGGCATGCCTGCTAGCAGTTCTGGGGCTGTTTGCCCCTGCCTGGGTCTTCTGCTTTCGG
Organism: Procambarus clarkii; assembly: GCF_040958095.1. Lineage (NCBI taxonomy): Eukaryota > Metazoa > Arthropoda > Malacostraca > Decapoda > Cambaridae > Procambarus > Procambarus clarkii. The sequence goes on from NC_091207.1 coordinate 10,738,347, forward strand.
GTGGGATTTTTCATCCCTCTAGTCAGCTTACTTCCCACATTTGCTGGCGTGTTTTCGGATCTATTACGTCGGTCAAAGCTCTTTTGTTTGGTGGCCATTTTTTTACTGCGGATAGCTCAACATTCCCTTGGCCACCGGCAGCGCTGTGGTTTGTTTACCGGTGCCTGGGTGTGCGAGCTAGCGTTTTAAGGGAGTTTTACACCTCCTTTCAGGGGTTTTCTTCTCCTGTTGCCGTTTCTTTGTTTTTCTGGGGTGTTCTGCCCGTCTTCTGTTCCTCTGGGAACGCTTGCGTGTTGGTTTTTACACCATTTTCTGAGGGGAGCCCCTACGGCTCCCTGGAGCTTATCGGACTAATGTATGTTATATTAGACGGGGACATTAGCTAAGGAGTTCAGACCTACCAGGGACCATGAGCCAGAACCTGGCCCCTTCAGAGAGGTTTCAGGGAGCAATGGCCCTGGAAAACCCCCTTGTGGTTGGGGTTTTCCTTATTTGCCATCGAATGGGGTTTGCGCCCAGAAAGGTAGGCATAACAAAACAAACCCCACATGGTAAAAAACTAAAACATAAAACCGAACAGAGAGGTAGAAACTCCCTACAATCCCAAGGAAACAAGCAAACATCACTTTACTGCTGCGTCGATCATCCGTGCAGCCCTCCCCGCCCCGAGAGGGGGGAGGGGGGAGCCCCGGACATCACCACGCCAGTTGCCTAGCATCAGTTCGTAAGCTAATGTCAACCGGGACAGACACTTCTCTGGCCTCAGTTTCCTAGGCGGTGTTTGCCCTTCGTGGCATTCACTGCCGTGTGTAGTGTTGTGCGGTGGCCAGGAGTACCTCATCAGTGCCAGGGCTGCATGCGCTTAGGGGCTTCCTTTCCTAAGCGTCCTGTGAGTACTCCCCCTGCGTGACAGGGTTATCTTCCCTGGGGCGTTCGGGAACCATTCCCGTAGAGGTTCTTGCTGCTCGGCATTGCCTCGCCCTTGGGGCCAGCTGGGGCTTGGGGCCCTTGTTTGGCCCTGGGTAGGGACTGGTATTGTGCTGGTTAGGGCGTCAAGGTGTTGCGCGACCTACCACCTAAGCGGCGACCGGTTCCTATTGCCTCTGGGGACGGTGTACTTTTGTGGGGGTTTTCTTTTTTTATTTTCATTTGCCTGGTGGGTGTCTGCCTAGTGTGGCTATAGTTCCACTGGTAGTGTTTGGTGGCCCTCTGCTAGGCCCCCATGATTGTACACATCGCAGGGGTTTTCAGTGTTGTCCTCTACCCCTTGTTAGTTTTGGGTTTTAACTGGTTAGCAACACCTTGTCCGGGCTTGACCGACTCTTCCCCCTTCCTCCCTTTCGGGGAGGAAGGGGGGGGCACTAACGAGTATGCGCGCCCATTAGATGATGTTTTGCTTGTTTGTTTTCTTAGGGGGGGGGTGGGTATTTTGCCTTGTTCAGATGTAGGTTGCAATTTTCACCAGCATAGGGTTTGTATTTTTTGCTTATATTTCTGGGTGCCTTCTAAAGTCGATGGCAAGTATGATATACTCTAAATGTAGAGTGCTTATAGGCCGTTGATTCCTGCTCCTCTCTGAGGGGACCAGGTTCTGGCTTGTGGTCCCCGGTAAGCACAAGAACTCCCGTGACTCCCATTCTCTCAATCGACTTGAGAATGGTTCAGGACGGTCCGAAACGTCGTCGTCCCTTCACCTTCTAGTGTGTGGTCTGGTCAACTCCCGTGATTGATGACACCAAACTAATATTGCACCTATCAGTCTGGATAGCTTCAGGAAGCCTCTAGGGCTCGCCCAGAAAACGGCGCTTCATTACATTCAATGCTGGTTTTTTGCTCCATTTGATCCCTTTCTCGGTTCTCCGGCTATCCGTCTATATTTTTTTTTTTTTTTTTTTTTTTGAGATATATACAAGAGTTGTTACATTCTTGTACAGCCACTAGTACGCGTAGCGTTTCGGGCAAGTCCTTAATCCTATGGTCCCTGGAATACGATCCCCTGCCGCGAAGAATCGTTTTTTCATCCAAGTACACATTTTACTGTTGCGTTAAACAGAGGCTACAGTTAAGGATTTGTGCCCAGTAAATCCTCCCCGGCCAGGATACGAACCCATGACATAGCGCTCGCGGAACGCCAGGCGAGTGTCTTACCACTACACCACGGAGACTGCTTATGAACCAATGTTCAAAGAAAGTATTTGATGAAAATAAAGCTGTAAAGTTGCATCTTGTAAGAAATGCCCATTATCATTCCCACCTTGCATACTCCTCTCTCCAACAACCTCTTGTACGCCTTCATTCCTCTTCCAAGCACCCATATCCTCCAGCACAATAACTTTTCTACCATCTTGTAGCTTCTCCACATGTTCAGTCACTTGATACCGGAACACATTCTTTCCTATGACATTCTCCTCAGACATTGGAATATATTTATTAATAAACATCTCCCTCCCACTCCATCTATCCTACACACAATCCAATATATTCTTGAATTAACACACAATGTCATAATTCCTTATTCCCTCTGGTATAAAAATCTCCACCCCTTTCTTTTTACCCTTATAATTTTGTACCCGTATCCAACTACACAACTTTCAGTCTCAGTCCTTCCTTTTTCTGAGTTTTCCCTATTAACCCATTTACCTTTCCCACTAAGATGCATCTCACACTAAATACGTCAATCTCTCCATTAAAAATATTTTCCAGTACTGTACCTTCAATTATTATCATTTTTCCATCACATTGATTTAGTTCAAGTTAAAGTGCAATTATTGAGACAATTAGATACATCTTGAAAGGATAGAGTAGCTTAGGCTATTTCTACCCTCCGTTGATTTAGTTTACTCTTGTAAACTAAATGTGGACAGTTGCACATCCACTGCCTTCTACAGTAACTGCTGTAGGAGGTCCACTGCCCGGTTTTCCTCCATCTCCAGGCAGCAGTGCTGGCTCACCTTTCGGTACTTCCCTCTCGGTGACTGTGGAGGAGTGAGATCCTAGCTCTTGTGCCCTATTTCCTTGCCTTTAATATCTGAATACTTGCAGTATATATCATGCAATTTGTCAGTGCATACTGTACTATTACAGCATGCTTTATCAAAAGAAATAACGCTGAACTAAATCCCAAGGAAACCCTAACGTATTGAGGTACAGTACTGCCTGCCCTTCACCACCATGGCTGGTGTAATAGAGACTACAAGAAGGCGGGCGAGCCTTGAACACCTTATTAGATAAGGTATCCCACACTGAGGTGCTAATGGTATTATAACAAACTTCCCTCAATACTTGTGTTGTCTTGTGAGTAACTTCCTCATATTGGTTACACTATATTACAGAAACCTGCAGGCCAGGATAATAGTACTGTACTGTATTACAGAAAGGAATATTCAGTTAGAATTGCTTAATATTAAGCTAAAGAGGATTTTGTTACATTGAGAGGCCTTGATTAACCATATTAGCCAGCCGAGGTCAGTTTCTAGAAATTGATCCCACTGGTTAATTTCTGACACCATCTAGCAATACATTTGTCAGGCTGGCTAAGCTCTGGTAGCTTGTGTGTGTGGAAACTCTGCAATGTTATGGAGATGTTTAGTATGTTCCAGCGTTTTAAACAGCATTAATAACTACTGTACCTCTTGTAGTTTTAACTTGACCCTTCTTTTCATCTTGCTTATATGCTTGTGATCGGTGTAGTAATTGTTTTTCATAAATAAACAATTGAGTTTGGTATTGTATTGTACAGTATATACAATATGCTGATATTTGTGCTTGCAAATGGAACTTTGTGCTAATAAATTAGTGAATTTAAATATGAATATTTTTATAGAAGATTACAGTTTACAAGTCCTTAGAAATTTAGTAAACTTAATCACCAATTGTATTTTTTACATTTATGATTGTTCAATTACTTGCATTGACTGTGCAGTATTTGATAAATTGTAATAACAAAATTAGGCTTTTGATTTTGTATCACTGATAATGTATTTGTGTGGTATTGATTTATGTACTTGTTAACAAGGCTTAAAGTGTCTGTCACGTTACAGGATAACTCACGTTACTTACTAATCTTTCCCCATGATGATTGTGCACAGTGTTTGGAGTCCCTGAAAATATTGATATCCCAGAGGAGGAAAAAGAGTATTAGAAGTTAGTGTGCAAGATTTCGTAGAAATGTTGTCGAGCTAAATACAGTAGTGACGAACGTTGAAAAGCGGACCGACACTCCAGCTTGTTTGAGAGTAATGTTATTATACTCGATATATACTTTGAAATTGCAGATAGGTGAAATTAACTGATTTAATCTATTTCTCTGTGTATGTAATGCAGTATAATAATTTATTTTTGTTTCCATATAGCCAAGGTGACACATTATCAGAGTCTTTACAAACCAGTCATCTGTAAACTGAATACATTTAAAATGTAGTACATTATTTTGTTGTTGCATTTTGTATCGTGACAGCTGGTAATGCAGTAGTACCTCTCTGGGTTACCCTCGGTAACTTCTCGGTGAACAGTGAAGCATCAGCATCTAAAGTCAACATCATAATGGAGTAAAAGCAACCAAAAAACTACAGGCAAAAGCTAGTAAACGATCTTGATTAGAGAAAATATAGACACATGGAAAATGGTGTTTGGCCAATGTCATAAACCATGCTCTGGTATCCCTGTGGGAACCGACCTGTGAGATTTATATTTATTTAATTTATATGGATTTATATTTACGTTAATTTGTATACTTCGATAGCAATTTGTATAATGATAAGTGGACTGTATTTCTGCAATAATCTCATAATCTCACAAATCGATCCTCTACACATTAGGGGGGGTTATTAAATTAATATATATGCAGCCAATCAAACTACAGTAATAGCTACATACATTGATGAGGTTCCTTATCTTATAGTACAGCAGGTTAGTCCACCAGGTATAACTAGGGTGTAGACACCAAATTATCCTCTTTGAGGCAGCTTCCATCACCCAGTAACTGGTGCACAAAATCTTGCATCCTCGTCTTGACCTGTCAAAAGTGCACTAGCTGTGAAGCCAGAATCCTATATATGACAAGCTATATCAGAGAAAACACTATACAGTACATGGAACATTAAAGACCTGGCTTAATTACCTTTAGTATGAGGCGATTTCGCGTTCTAACCGGCTAACCCTATATCCTGACATTAATGGCCATAAATGAATGATAAACGGGTTTCGGATAGACACTTAACTTGTATTTGTAGACAGCGTGTTGAAAAATGGTACACCTTTGGTTTCCATAACACTACGTCCAAGTAAATTTAACAGGAGCCGAATTTGCTCCCGTGTGAGCCTCTGGTCTCAATATAACCACAATGGCTGCCCCTTCCTCCTTCTGACGCCTGGCCTACTTTGTCCAGATTTCAGAAAGTGATAGAAGGGTCACATTTACTCTACTTTAATATTGATAATTAAGTTAATTTATATAAGATGTTTTTATGATGGTAAAGTCCAAAGACTAATGTATTTAAGAATAATTCCCACCATAATAGCTGGTGAATTATAATAGTATGTGGTGATGATATCCCGTTTTCTTTAGACGGTAATTCCACTACAAGTTACGTTTTCTATGGGTAACTTGTGGGTAATACAGCTATTATCTGTATGATTATTAAATGGTGTCGGATTTTCCGACATAATTCCCCAGGGGCTGCTCACGGGTCGAAGTCCTCTTTAGAACAGACGAACACCGATACTCCTCCTTCTAATTATTTGATTAATTTGATGTTAGTAGTTAGTAATCACACATTTGTGCGTCTGTTCGTACAGGACGGATGTCCCGTACTAGAGTTGCAGGGGTTAGAAGTCTAATGCGATTTCATTTCCCTGTCAACTCTTGAAAGGCTAATATTCAAGCCTAATTACATATTATTTAACCCAGAAGACTGAATGTGATCAAGTACTACAGTCAAGTATGATTCAGGGACTGCAGTGAGATCAGTGACATTAGATATAACTTGAAGTTTCTTCAGGTAACTGGTCACTGATATATAAACACTGAGGCCCATGGAATACATCTTGATTAAATAATAAATGAATCAAATCAGTCATCAGATTTATTGGGGTTTAATTTAGTTAATTGATTCAGAAGATTGAATAGCTCATCATTAAAGTAAAGTATGGTTCTGAGACTGCAGTGGGTTCAGTGACATTGGTCGCAGTGACTTGTAGCTGTTTTAGGCTACTGTTCACTGATTTGCCACTGAGGCCTCATGAACTCATCTTCAGCTTTAAATGATGATACTAACATCAACCTCTGTTGGTATAGTCAGCTGTAGTCTCCTTAGTATAATGCTACTGGAGAAATATAATCAGCTGACAAATTTAGATTTCTACTGGTATTGTTTATCTGCAGGCATAGGTCCCCTCAGGCTTGATACTGGGCCTGAGAGTAATTTACCTCCTGCAGAGTTTAACATGGTTATACCCTGATATTTAGTAGGGCTACCGATGAATCGATGACAATAGTCTGTCCCAACAAGGAGACCGAAGTCAGTGAGGTGATCAGACTTAATATTATCTGCCAATTTTATTCCTCTATTTCTCAGGAATTTGGCTGTTGCTCTCAGACCTTGAACTTGTAGGTCTACTGGTATTTTGTCCACCACAATGGCTTGTACTCGACAGACGTACCTGCCTAAACGTACTGATGGTTGTACCACCTGGTAGACTTGAGGTCCTGCATCTGTTACAAACCCTGAGATGTTGAATGACATCTGGGCTACAGGCCTTAATTGTAATTCATCTGCCAACTTTTTGGTGATATATGTTCTCTGGGATCCTTGGTCAAACAACCCACGGGTATGGACCTTGGCCCTCTTATTCAGGATGGTAATTTGGGCAGTAGGCAAAGTCGTATTACCTTTAGACTTTGCCGATTGGACACTCTTTGTTTGTTGCACCCTGCAGTACTGTACTGTGGTGGGAATGCTATCTTCCACCTTGGGGTTTGGAGACGTTGTTTTGGTGTCTCTGCACAATGCTGCATGGTGCTGACCTTTGTTACACCTATTACAGGTGTGTAATTGGGTCTCACAGTCGTTGATGTTATGTTTCCTGAGGCACCTCGTGCAATGTTGCAAATCTTTGAGTCGCTCAACACGGGCGTCACTATCAGGAAAATTAGGGCAGTGGTACATTGAATGTTTTTCATTGCAGAACAAACATGTTCCATAGCTTCCAGTACCCTTTGGTGTCACGTTCTTGGATGACACAGTAACTATAGGCTTGGAGGGTCCCACTGCATATACGCCCACACTGCCACTGTTCCACTTTGGTGTTGAATTATATTGTCTAGATTGATTTGGAGTACCTTTGGTACTCTGTGGTTTACTATTATTGGTTTCTGATGGTTTACTTGGTGGTTTTAATTTGTCATGTGTTCGTAATTGATGAACTACTGACTTTAAACCTTCAGATATTTCATTCATGGATAAGATACTTTTATTGTAATGAGCACTCATTTGTCTCAATATGTCCCTAGGTATTTTCTCCTGGACAATTATTTTCAAGACCCACTCAGCCCCGTTTGTATCTGCTGTCAGGCTGAGGGCATTGATCAATGATTCTACCTCCAGCTTGAAGACTTGGAGTGAATCAGCTGAAGCCTCCGGTGGGGGTAAATGCAACAGCTCATGAACTAAATGTGATGTTCTTACTTCTGGATCAGCATAATTATCCTTGAGGAGTTTTACTGCCAGATCATAGCCGTCATTAGTTAATCTCAGATGGGATACTACTGTTTTAGCCTCACCTGATAATTGGCCTTGCAAATAAGAGAATTTACTACTCTTTGGTAAAGATTGTTTTGAATCTACAAGGTCAACGAATTTGTTCCAAAATTCGTCCCAATCTTCCTCATCCTTTCCTGAGAAAGTGGGTAAATTAATTGGAGGGAGTCGAGCTTCTGCTTGACTCGTATTAGATGCAACTGTTGTTGTTGTTGCTGTTGCCTTGTTCTGGGCA